>NC_137836.1:73437914-73650414 GCF_948465745.1 Chenopodium album
GCTTTAGAAAACACAAATTTAAAATATGACCCTTCCCAATCAGCTGTGATATTGTTCAACCAAGCATGTGTTTCAGCTCTTGTTTCTCGAGACCCTCTTTCGAAAGGCCTACGTCCACGCCCTTTAGAACTACCACCATTTTTACCTACCATTTTGCACCAGTTTATCATATACAGATTTGAAGCTTCCCTTTGGTATATTTATACACAAAAACTTCAAACGGAAGTCAAAATTGCATTAATGTTGCAAAATAAAAATCAACTTTTTTCTGACTTTAGAGGTAAAATATAAATTACCCATACTTCTTTGACTAATTAATTTTAATCAAGATGTTAATAAGGAAGCATTAATTTCATGTCTTGGAAATAACTGCTACTATTTTGTTCTAAAAATAATGTATTACTTTTACATCAGTATAAAAAGTTAGTAATAACAATCAATAGATAAAGTTTATTGGTTAGTCAACTATGCTTTAAGTAGTCTGATTTTATTTAGAGTAGGTACCAATTACCAGTAAATATTATACATGCAATTGTGTATAGTATTGTGGAGATAAATAAGTTGCATGCATAAGATGCTTGTATTGTATCAAGGGAAATATCAGTTAGTAATATTTATATATAGATCATTATACCACTGTTGAACATATTTGATTTGTAATTATTGCTAGTATGACTCTTAGGGAAGAATCTTGAATTTAAGTTTTGTTTCAGTTTCAAAAATTGAAATATTGGTCAAGTAGTTTCTTGTCAACGTTTATTTAATTGTATTTAATCTAATACAATTTTACAGCAATGTGTTAGTTCTATAAATATTCTTGGTATAATTTTAAGCTAGAATATAAACATATATATTAGTAATCATTTTCTGGTTTTTGATGGCTAATTTTGCACCCACGTTTACAATTTGTTATGAAGGAAATCAGGAAGATAAATTGGTATGAAATATACATTTTAAGTTGCTCATGCTGCTATGTATGTAAGATACATAGCTGCATGTATGTGATTAAGTTTGTCTAATTTCTGTTACTTATTTCACATATTATCTTGGTGTTATGTTAATGCATTCCAATTTGTAGCAAATTCCTGATGAATTCAGCAACATATTATATGATGGATGCAATGGTGTTAGCCTGTAAGTGCATGGTCATTCTACAATTTGGCAGACTACTATGACACACGAAGAGGAGAAAGATAATTGGGTTACTGTATTAGGAGAAGGTTGGATTAACTTTGTTAAAAATAATGGGATAAATGCCGGTGATGGTTTAAAATTTATGTATGCAGGGAATAGCTCTTTCACTGTGCAGATCCTAAGGCCACCAAGAAGCAAGAAAGTAGGTGAATGTCAAGCCAGCAAGAACAATTGTGTATCGAGTATGAGGCGTGGGCGTAGACCTGCCTACCATGGCAATTCAGCAAAGCTGATTGAGATCAATGAATGGATTGATGACCTTGCACATACCTGTGAGGAGCCATATTTCAAATTCATTTTCACTATAGCTTATCTTAAGAAAGGAGCAATTGTATGTCTGATTAATAAATATCAATTTTGTTAGTATATATATGTTGTTTCATATCAAGTTCTTATTGTAGAGAATAAACCCTATTAACTTTGCTGTTCATGCCTGCAGAATATCCCTATTGACTTTGCCAATTGCTGGTTCAGAAATTTTGGTGAATTAACTAATGTGCTGCTTCAGAATTTTGATGAGCAATTTCCTTCCAAGCTGAAGGTTGTGAAGAAGGATGGCCTGGTAACTAAGTGTGAATTAGTAAGCGGTGTTAGGGAATTCACTAATGCATACAATGTTCACATAGATGAAGGTGCACTAATTAAGTATCAAAGAGGCAATCCTGCAGTCTTTGATATAGACCTTGTGTTAGTATAAGGCACTACATCATGCAATTAAGGACACAATTAGAATACTGTATTGGTTTTAAATGAATGCAGGTGTGTGTAATGCTAAGTTGGCTATCATTTGTTGATAGACCATGCTGTATCAGCTTAAAATCCTTTTATATAATTGTAAGTTTAATTATTATTTTACTATTTTAATCATAATGATTAGAATTACTTATTTGAGTTTAAATATGCCTATCTAGGATGCTATTTTAGCACCTTATACATTTATTATAGTGCAAAAGTGGAGTGAACTTATATGCTATATATATATTGGCTATATACTGCTGTCACTTGTAAACAAAAAGAATAAAAGATATTGTCCATAGGTTTTTACAATGAATCTTTTATATTATGTTATCCTGAAAGTTATTTAAAGTCACTTCCAATTGGCTTGTAGGTAATACATTGTAACACTACTGGACACTATAAAAGAAGACAGGAGTGCTAGCAATGCCATATATCATTTGCATTCATTATCCAAAATATTTCTTTGCTGTGTAAGAAAAAACTCATTGAATATGGCAAGTAAGGGTAAAGGGAAAGTTGAAACTAGTGTTCAGTGTGTAATAGATGAGGATATTGTTTTAGAGGTATTGGAGAAACGTGTTAGCTTGCTTGAACATAAGGTAGAAGAGTTGGAGTCTGTTGTTGCTTCTCTTTGTTTTGGTGAACCAGAATCCAAGCCACCCAGTCCTAAGAGAGGTTGCTGTGCTAAACCTGATGAAAATGAGGCAAAACAGAAGTCTGAAGGAGGAACCAGCACCCATACTGCTAAACCTATCTTCCTTGGTACTGAGATTCATCGCCATTCCAGTCCATCAAACTCACCTAGAAGTGATGGCTCATATGGTGGTTCATTTTAAATCGGAAGTTCAACCACAAGATACAGACAGGTATAATATAGACTGTTCTGTTTGTGTTTGTTAGGTCTATGTAGTTTCTCTAAAAAACCTGCCTAGCTTGGTGTAATGTAGTAGTATCATTCGATGTTTGTAAGCTTAGTTAGTTATTGTAATGGGATGTCTTCAACATTTAGTGAGTATCAGCTAATCAGAGATGTTACTTATGTTATTTTCTATCTATGAACTTGAATGTATCCTTGAAAAATGTATTAAAGGAAAGTTTGGCTTGGACTTTTAATTTTGTACTTAAAACTTTAATTATCCATTGTAGTATATTATAAGTGCTGATTTATGAAAGACCTTTGTATGTATATTTGCTCAATTTCTGAATTACATATGAACATTAAAACCAGATTTTTTTTTTAACACCGACACTGCTTATATGAGATAACCTTCCTCAAGAAGCTGTTATTATAGTTTCTTTCCACCACAATAATATAAACACAGTCAAGCTAAGGCATATTATACAACTAAACATGTTCATTAAGCCTTTCTTGTCCTTTTAGCAAAGATGCACATATTAAACACACTCATATTATCTCATATAGATAGATAATTCACCCAAATAATTGACAAAATTTCACTTTAGCTAGTTGACCTTTGTATCTAGTGGTGAATTTATAATTAGGATATATGATAAAACCATGCTACCTAATAAATATAAATTCATTACTAATGAAATATGTGGTATAGTGTTGACAACTCTTAATAAACACTTAAATGAATTAATTTATAATATAAATAGTAAAAGTAGATTTATTATGTCTATTTATAAAGGTTAGTTGTAGTATAATAAGCATAATATGATATCACTTTTTTGCTAATCCATTCCCTTTTTAAAATGTTATATTTTTATATTAATATGTATTTTATTGCATTCATGTAATTATGCGTAGATGCATGTACAATTTCTTGATTTATTTCTTATGAATAGGAATTTAGTAGCTTTACCTGTGTTTCATTTATCTTTAAAATTTATTTTTATTTTTAAGCATATGGTATTGTTAAGTTGTGAGCTAATAAGTGTAGAAACTTAGTTTCATTTGGCATTTATTTTCCTCACAAGCCATTTAAACTCTACTATCAATAGTCACTCTTTCTTTTTTCTTTATTTGCTCACATGCTAAATCAATAGTCGAAGATGATATCTTAGTTCTTTGTTATAACTTGATTAAAATTCTTTGATCAAACTTTGAAAAACTAAATAATAAGGAGACGATACAACATTATGTTTGTGAAACAAATTAAGTTATTATAGAGTAGTAGTAAACTATATTATAGAATAGTAGTAAACTACGAGGTACAAAGTAAAACGTGCCTTTATAATGACTTGATCATATTTCACATACAATAGAGTTAAGAAGGAAATGTGTAAAAATAAGACGGGTTCCATTACACATGCCTTTAGAAGGTACCAAGTTGTGTAATACCAATAGCAAAATAAATATAATTACCACTTTCTCCGTCCCTAAATTACATTCCGCTTTATTTTCTCATATAATAGAGAGAAAGAGAAATGTAATTAGGGACGGAGGGAGCATTTTGTTATTTACAATTAATATTTCGTATTTTATCTGTTTTATTACACGGTAAATTTTCAAGTACGTTCAAATTTATAAGTAGCATTTATACAAAACATCAACTAAAACATAAGATTATTTGTACAATTTTTTTTTTATTTAGAAAAAAAAAATACTCAAGTACTTCCTCGGTCAACGTGAAATGAGTCAAGCAATGCATCTCTTCATATTATGCATGTTATTAGTCACATTGAAAAGACATTAATACAAAGTGACGGTTTGCTTTGCATAAAAATAGGAAGTTTCTTTCAATTGTGAAAATCTTAAAATTATTCTCTGAAAATATTTTCTTCCCGTATTTTCATAGCCTTTTTTCTTCCATTAAAATCCTATCCTCAACAATTAACTATGGCTGACAACGGTGATAAGCCTTGGTGCAAGAATTTTTGGGTGAAAATGAAGGAAAATCTTCAAGGTCAATTTGCAGCATATGCGAGGGTCCGTTTAGATGCTACGCAGGAAATGGAAATCCTACAGAAAAAGATGGATGAAGCAGATAAACATGTTCAAAAGTGTGAGGAAGTTGAGCAATTAAAAAAAAATAGAAAGAGGCTTCGAGTTGGTAGCAATTCTGATACTGCTATACAAGTTGACAGCGACAGTGATGCTGATGAACCAGTTAGAATGAGAAGATGTGTGGGGTTGAGAGGCGAGTCATCTAAATGCAAGGGCGAATTAAGTAAAGGGAAAGAAATGAAAGGTGTTGGCATGGAGGAAGGCGAGGCTGATATGGAAATCAGCGATGAAGATGATCATGTAAAGCATGTTATTGACACAACAATTGTTCTTCAGGCTGAGCAGGTTCAGCAGCAACCAGGCGTTCCTGAACAAAATGCTGGTCTGGTGCAGCAAGAGCCACAGCAACCCGTGCCTAATGCAGAAAGAGAGTCAGAGGAGGAGGAGGAAGATGAAGAAAGCGAGCAGGAGCAGAACGAAGAAGAAGAAGATTCATGGTACAATGATAATTCAGAGGAGGATTTTGGTTATCCATACCACTATCACTCCCCTGAAGTTTCTCACTCTGATAGCGATGCTTATGGTTTTGATTCCGATTAATTAATGTGTTGAAGTTTAATAACATTTAAGTAGAATATGTATAAATTTAAAGGCTATTTAGTTGTTAAATATTTTGGAAGATTTGGTCTTGATCTTTTTGGATTGATATTTTGTAAGCTAACAATTAGAATTTTTAGGTCAGTAAGTTTTTATTAGCATATTTTGTTTAAACTTCATTATCTTTATGACGATTGTGTATGAAATTTGACAATTTGGATTTTATATATTATGCTGTTGATTATTGAGTTACTTTGCATTCTGTTTTTATGCAATTGTGAATGAGTTTAATTGGCAGGGATTGTTTACAATGTTCAATGATATAAATACTCTATATGAGTAATATGAATTGAAAAATGACAATGAGAAAGTATAAATTATGAGTTACATAATTAAATCTTAAGAATCAAAGCTATGTATAGATCATAAGTAATTCTTCATGATTTCTTTTCTATCTTTATAATGTTTATATTCTTTTAATGCTTAGATTAGTCTCATGATCTCTTATATGCTGGCAGTAACTATTTGATACATATTAAGTGTAAAGTTATGTTATTAAAGTATGATTAATTATATTTTATTATTGTATGCATCTTTAATAGATTATATTATCAATATTATCTTCTTAATTATCATGTAGTGTTCTCTTGTTATATTACTAACTGTCAATGTACTATGATATCAATGGCTTGGATGATCTACTCACTTATGATATCAATAGCTTGGATTATCTATCCACTTATCTTTTACCGTGCTTTTGTGGATTTTTTGATTACCTTAATCGCAAAAAAGTATTGTTAGCAATACAAATTGTGAGTACTTTATTTGAATAATGAGGCAAGTCACCAAGGCACTTATATATACTTTGCTTAAATGTGTAGGTATAAGTTACAACTATACACTAAGAGTATCATACTTGTAGTTATGGACATTGTCATGCTTATATATTGATATTTTAAACATAACTTTGGATGAATGTTATTTATGGCCTGAGCTGTGCTAATGTATTGTATAAATAAGAATCAATATGTTACATGTTAAGAATTCTGTTAGTTGGAAAAAGATATGCCTAAAATGTAGGGTATAAAGCTACAAAGCTAAGATAGTAGTTCTGATCTGTGGTGTAATAAGATGATTTTGTTATGATTCTTTCTATGTTGGAAACTTATGTAAATAGCACTTAAATTGTATGTTTCTAAGTTATAAAGAAATCTGATCAGACTATATTAGCAGTGCTTTTGCAGCTGAGAATATGTGTCCTGTTTCCTAGATAATGAGCTTATGTATTTATTTCTATAGCCAAGCTTATTAATATGTTAAGCTACATTTTTAGCAGCCTAATTCATCAAGATTTAGGTCTATCTAACTATAACTTACCTTTTTATTTAAGGGTATATAAAATATCTTGTTAGCTATCCTAAGTATGCTAATTTAGGTTGCATGAGAACTTGAATTCCCATATGCTAGGAAGTACTTTAGAAGTTCATAAGCATGACATATAAACTTAGCTTTGAAACCATACGTATAAAATAGCTTATGTACAAAACATTGTCTCACCCATGAGTCCTTTTGTTACGTTTTAGAGATTAAAAAGCTTATATAATACTGGTATAATTAACACTGAAAATAAGTTACATGAAATGAAAAATTTTCAAATAACCAAGAATTAGCCTAATAAAAATAATGAGCATCTTAAAAATTATTTTTTCATATAGTATAGTCTAAGTTTGTTTGTATTACAAAGTATGATTGTTTGTCTTCAATGAGGTCTAGATATCTATGTTGATACTTGCTATTATCTGAGTGGTGACTTTCCTTAATATCCAATATATAATGTTGTGCTTTTCTGCAACAACAAAGAGTATTCTATGACCTGAGAACTGCTTTTGAGTTTAAACCAACTTTATTGAGACTTGGATATAAAAATTTCATAGTTAGGATCCTTCTACTTGTCCTCCAGATAATAGGTTGTCACTTTAAACTGGCAGAAGATAGCAATTATATGATACCCTTTGAGTAAGGAATATGTTTAATATATAAAAACCCTTTAGCTGAATGTAATTTGTATTTCTGCCTCAAATAATTTGCTTGCCATGGCAGAAAGGTCCTTGCCTTTACTGTGTAACCAAAATTCTGCTAGTCTAAAACGCAATCTAGAAGCTAAGCTTGAAGAACTTCTATATGCAGAAGTTCACTTACAGGGTCAGTTATCAGATGCAAGGATCACTTACTTGGATGCTGGGAAAAGAATATCTAATATAGAAATGCAATTGCATGAGGTGAGAAATGAGATTACTGAACTAAAAATGCTAAAAAAAGAGAAAAGGATTAAGCAAACTGCTCAAGGTGTTCCTCATAATGCTGCATTATTAGTTGAGTCAAGTCAAGATCTAACATGCACAACAGAAATAACTGAAGAGGCGGTGCTAGCTAGAGTCTCTGAAAGTCAGCCAACAATCGAACAAGATGAAAGTTCAGAATTTGGTGAAGGAAAAGATTCAAAAGGAAATGAAATAGTAAGCACTAATTACTGGTTCTGGTAAAGTCTTAAGCTAGTATAAGGCATCAGCATGTAAGCATATTCCCCATATGTAATATAATTAGGTGTAATAATAGGTACTGGAAAATTATGTGGAACATTATGCTGTAATAAATACTTGCTTAGACATTCATGTGGCCAAGTTTGAGATCATCAATTTAGAAAAAAGGTTATCTATTTGTTATCTGATAGGCATCCATTTAGACCAAGCCAATTTGGAAATAAGTTGGTTAATAAACATAATGAAATTCATTTTTTTTAAAGCTGGCTTAATGATTAACCATAGTGCATTGATAAATGTAAACATTGCATAAAACCATCAAATAAAGATAATATTAGCATAAGTCAGGATGATCTTTTCCAGCAGAAGTTTAGGCACATACAAACATGGACCATTAACCTTGAAGAATCCAAAAGACAACCGAATAGCAACTTCAGAGTAATTCAAAGTGACAAAAAATTTAGAGTTAGGCAGGGACATGAAATAAGGGTTGAAAGTTTAGTATTGTTGCAAAAGGTGTCAAGTAGGAACACACCCAAAATGACTAAGTAGTCGATCCTAAAGAATCATGTTCCTACCGGAAGCCCAATGTCTACCAAGCTGGAACCTCACTCCAGTTCAACAGATTTGACAATCCATTTAAGATAGCCTACCCTCTTGATTGCACCAGTTGGACCTACCTCAAGCTTAAGGGGTTTCTCTTTTAAGCCAGCAGCTATGGCTTCAAACTCAGACCACTCTGTCATCTGCATATAAGACCACAGCTGTTATTTAGTATAAAAATAACATACAATTATATTAAATAAAACAATGCAATGTAGTAACCTCAACTTCAAGAATTTAAAGTAATTTCTAACCTTTTTCTGTATAAGTTCTGCATCTTTAAGGCCAAGCAATGCCTCACATTGTTTACCGTATGCAGTTAAACGGATACTACCAGTATCATCCATTGCAGTAAATGTAACACTTACCCTGAGAAAGAATTATAGCTAGTTAAATATCTAAAGCATTACAGATGAAATGATTTATAATTGAGATTATATACCTCTTCTCTGCAGTACATTGAGCACTGCATACATCACAGTAGAATTTGACAGTATCCACATTATCACAGCGTTTTCTGCATCCACTGCAACCAATGTAGGCATTTACGTCTTCATGCTTAATATCTGGAATTGTTACTTGAATCCAGTGGCGCTCATATGCAGTAGTTGTACCTGACTACAAGCAACAATCACATATGAAAATATTATGGAAAGAATAAGACCCAAATAAATTATTAGGCAAGGCATAGTTACTGTTTTTTTGGTGACATCTTTAACAGCCATAATAACATTAGAACTGTTCCCATCTCTCTGTGATAGATGATGTCCCATGTGATCAGTAACACAATCCTGATTCTCCAGTACCCTGAATTAGATAAAGCACAAACTAAGTAGTGATCATTCTAAACAAAACATACTTCATCTCTGCAATGTACTAACTTACCAAGCTCTTAATGCATTCACTTCTGGACCGCTGAGGTTAGGATCAATAGTGGTTGACATAGACGATGACAATGAGAACCCTAAATCATAAAGTATAAGTAAATAAATACTGATAGTCTATGAAGCATAAGGACATCAGGAAGAAAGAACCAAACCAGTGTGGGTTGCTGGCTGCAGATGCCGAAAGCTAACTATCATAAAGGATTCACACCAAGCCGATAGTTGAGCACAATCTTTAGTAGCAAGGTCTCCATACAAAGAAATGACAAGGCCATCACCAATCCTGCAGTTGCAATGAGTTATTGCTGGCATAATTAACTAAACAAAAAGGGATGTAATATGCATATATATATGTAAGAAATAAAACTAACTTTTGTACACTGTCATCAACTACAATGACATCGCGCACATCAAATTCATAGCCACCAGAATATTTCTTCTTTTTTGTATCTTCCAAAAAGACAACAACTCCAAGTATGTCTATAACAAAATCACTAAGTTAATGAAGTTTTCAAAGAATAACTGCAAGAGATAAGAAATACACAAAGCAAAGTTTACCAAAGCGATCATCAGGACTACTTGTAGGTGGAACTTCAGCAATAGAAGTGTATTTCGGTAAAACAGGACCAGTGTTAGGATTCAATGACGTAATTGCAGTTGAACCTCCAAATGACAAGTAGTAGTCACCTTCTTTGTGACGATACAATGCATTAGTACTCCTAACTGGTGCATCTGCTATGATGTACTCCTTTTCATGCTCTAAGATATGTTCAAAATTTTCTATCTCATCATCAAATAATGTGCCCCTGATTTTGTTGCCCTATACATACAACAACAAAAAAATCAGATAGAATTTAATTATAATCCTTAATTTGGAAACCATATCATTATACCTCATCGTCTTCAAAGACAAGTTTCTGGAAAGCCTTTTTGGTGCCTGGGTATTTTGCAGGTGACTTTTCCTTGACTTTAACCTTGATCTTATATTTCTTAGTCTTGGGAGTTAATTTGTCCAAAGGAACATATTGAGGTTTCATCTAATATAGAGTCATGTTAAAAAAACACTATTATTAGCTATCTGTTATAGTTGATCACTAATCCAAAAATTTATGTTGCTTACAAAAGTCTAAGACAATAGCACTCTAATTTCAGTAGACCTGCTGTTACAATAAGCACTAAATAACTAAGTTTGTAACACACTTGTCATATTATACACAGCCAGCAGTACAGACACTATATAATAGTCAACAAAATAAAAGCCATACTAAAGTACATTAAAGATAGCAAGTTATACAGGTTAGATAATTTTTAACCATGGAAATTAGACTGCCTTCTACAAAAGATCCTAACTAAAATCTAGCATAGGGATATACTTAAACCAGTATTTAACACTAACTATCATGTTATCTCAGTACAGGAAACATGGATGCATTGTTAACAAGTATCAGATAGTAACATTTGATGTCCAAGAGAAATTTGCTAGAGGAACTATTTTTAAAAAAGATGCATAGCATATTTAACATAATAAATAGAGGAAATCATAAGTGTATGCACTCTACAATAGACAAGATATTAGGCAATACTCAAACTTTTTAACTACACTAAAACACATTAAATATGACATGCTATTTAATAGGATTTAATATTAAAAATCAAGGAAAAACCTATTATTCTCATAATCTAACAATGACATGCACATTTACAAATATGCTGCACATTGTAAGGCAGACCAACAACCATATAGATTAAGATATGACAGTAAATGAAATCTAACACAGCATTTCAATAAATGCATTTTAACAATAAATAAGAGATTATAGAGCATAAGAATTCAACCATTAATGCACTGACCTTAGCAGCTGAATATCAGAGGGAAGAATCTGCAAAGAAGCCTAACTATAAAGAACATTTCAGGAGTACATTCTGAATGAAAGAAGTAATCTTTAAATAGAACAAGTGAAACCTTAAAATTAGGTCAATATTATAGCTGTAGCATTTTGATTGGCCAAAAGAATAGAACTATGTAATGTCCGCTGGATATAAAGATATATTCATATTACCTAGATAAACTCATAAAAGTAGGTTCCTTATACTTCAAGCTGTGTAGTAGCATAATTACTTAGCTGTAAAAAAATTTATTGAGACATATGCTTAGCATGACTTTGACTTTTATGTTGACATATGAAGTGACAACTCTTATTTAAAATGTGACCTCTTTTTTTGCACTTTTTTTTACTTGTTGTATGCTTTCTAAATAAAACACACTTAAAATGTAACCCAAACTGGCTATTTATTATAGAATAATACGCTATTTATATGTAAATTGTATCAACAAACAGTAATGTATTAAAGCAAGATAGTTAGATATAACATTGATCACTTTATTTAAACTCCAACACAATAAGCATTTGTACAAAAACCTGCCTACCACCTTCCTCCTTTTTTGCTTATCTAAATAACTTACTCTTCCTATTATATTGAGGATGTCTTAAATATTTGACATATTCTCAACAGAACACTGAGCATAGCAAATATAACTTTCACATGATGGATGTCTTAACAAACAAGGACACCTTTGCAAAATGGCCTTCATTGTAGCTGCAAAATAACAATGTTAGTTTCAGCTAGTTTTTAAAACAGAATAACAAACATCATAATAAATTGGCTTCATCTAAACATTCGACAGTAACAATAATGCAGATAGGTTACCTGGAAAACAACCTTCATATAATATTTGCTAGACGTAAAACATCATACGACACAATATTCTTAACACTTGATTTAAGAATAGCAGCTGATGGCTTAGGCATGTAAACAATAACCATAGCAGATCGTTTAGCACGTGAAAGAGCAACGTATAATTGGCCATGTGAGAAACATGGGCTTGGAAGATACACCAACACTCGATTCAGAGTTTGGCCTTGAGACTTGTTTACTGTCATTGCAAAACTTAATTTTAATGGGAACTGCTTACGCTCAAACTGAAATGGATACTTAGAAGAAGCTGAAGGTCTCAAATTCACTCGAGGTACAAAATAAAATGTGCCTTTATAATGGCCTGGTGATATTTCACATACAACAGAATTAGGAAGAAACCTTCTACAAATAAGACGAGTTCCATTGCACATGCCTTTAGATGGTGCTAAATTGCACAATAATATAACAGGACTGCCTATTTTCAGCTCAAGCTTGTGAGGACTCATTCCCCCCGGACAGAGTGAATTTAGAAATTCAGTAGGATATATTGTGCAGTTATCATCAAGAACTGAGTCAAAACTCACATATGTAGTAGATACACCAGGAAACATGCCAATCATGTGCTCATTTATGGCATCAACATCTTCATTCATGGGTGTGATGATTGCTCTCTCATTAAATATGCTGCTATCAACCCCTGGGACATTAATTTCAGGGAATATTGTTGCAGCCAATGTAGAAACAGGGTTCTCATCGGGAGCATAGTATTTGATAATATGCTCTGGAAGCTGAACATAAGAATTTTCAGTTGATTGTAACTGTCCATTGCCAAGAGACAGCAAAAATGATGAATACACAGGGTCTTCTTTGGCTCGAATGTTTTCTATTAATCGAAACTTAATCAAAAGGGGCCATATGTGAAAACTGACCACACTCACCCCTACAGCTTCTCTTTGAGTTTTACGTGGCAAAATGGGCAGAACCTGTCTGAAATCTCCCCCAAAAACAACCACTTTTCCACCAAAAGGCATGTCAGGATTACAAAGATCACGCAGCAACAAATCTAAAGACTCAATATTTTCTCTGCGCGCCACAGAAGCTTCGTCCCAAATGATAAGAGCAGCTTCCTTGATTAAAGCAGCTAAGCTCCCTTGTTTGGGAACATCACAAGCAATAGATAAATCAGAATCTAAAGGTATTTTAAACCTAGAGTGTGCTGTCCTCCCAGAAGGAATGTTAGAAGCTGTTATTCCTGATGTTGCTGTTGGCAGGACTATTTTCCCTGACAAACGAACCTCAGCATACAGAGCATTATACAAAAACGTTTTGCCAGTCCCACCTGGGCCATCCACAAAAAAACATCCAGGCTTGCCATCTTCAATATGACTCAGAATGCTGTTAAATGCACTTGCTTGAGCCTCATTTAACTTGCTTCGACAATCAAGGCACTCTGGAGGGATTGGTGCTTTTAAAGCATCTTCAATATCTCTTGTTACACGGATTCTATCATCTGTTTCCTCTATCAAATGACCCAGCCCAAAGTTCTCCAATGACTTGCCCATGGCTTCTAAACCACCTTCAACCTCTCTTACAGTTAAGTTCTTGACCTTAGATTGACAGTTTGGATACTTATAGTTGAAATCTTCAGATAAAGAACTATAAAAGCGATCCCAAAGTGCACCTGGATTACTTGGCTGGAAAAATATAAGCAGCGTTGCAAATAGCTGGCGCATTGCTGAAGGCATTTGTGCTTCAGCTGCTTCTTCCAAGCAAGCAGTAGTGGCATTGTCTTCTTGAAATAAACCATGTCTAATTGTAGCTTCTTGGAAAGTAGGATACAAAACTCCATTAACAGTTCTCAAATGCTCAAACGACGTAGGACTAATAATCTTACTAAGCAACAACCGCAAGAAGAACCGTTCCCCTTCTCCAGGAACCACGAAAGCCATTCTCCCAACATTTTTTTTTTGTAACTTCTTTTAATCCATGTCTTTTTGCTGCCATCCCACCTATATTCTGAAACAACTTCAGTATATCGCAGACTTGTGCCCCCATTAATGCGCGCATTTAGCCTAAAAAATTCTTTTAGAGCAGTTTGGCTCCTTTTCTCATTCTGAATCACTGAATCAAGATCTTCATTAGATCTGAGGTAAATTGTTTGCATATTAGGTAAGTGCACCGGTAACACCATAACAGACGGAGTCATCTCAAATAGGTCAAAACCAAATATTCTCCAAGCCGCTTCACATGGAGAAACCCATCTGCCAGCCTGAAAATTATCAATCTCATCAATACCCTGATTGTTTCCCTCACCAATATTAAAAGAGACCCTGTCATGACCCTTGTAAACATATTTATAAAGGTACTTCACTGCTTGAATAGTGGAACACACTTCAACATTCAAATGACAGTCGAACAACATTGATAAATACGGATTATAAGGAATAACCCATCTGTTGTCAAGAGTAGCACCACGTATCCGTACATGTTCTCCTGTATTCCTTCTTTTATACAATGGGAAACCATCTTCATTAGTTGTGGTTTCTTCAATGTAGGATCTAGGGTAATTGTATTTGCAAACAACATTATCTCCAACCTGTTTTTTCATGCATCCACAATTAGGGTGTAAATTACCACAAGGGCCATGCATCATGTGTTTCAGAACAATTTTGCGCAATTCTGAAGAATTAGTTGCAGGGATTTCTGCACTTACAAACCGATCATAATGTGAAGGACCAGTAAGTTTATATCCATGATCTAAGATAATAAGAAAGTGAGCATGTGGCAAGCCTCTTTTCTGGAACTCAACAACATATACCATGGCTGCCACCTTTCCAAAGACCCTTTCCTCTGTTATTTGTTTTTTCAAAGCAATTAACTTTGATCTAAAAACACAAGCAATGACATCTGGACGATCAGCTGCAACTTCTCCCTCAGAAAGCTCAGCCGTTATCTCTGGCCATTTAGCATTTCATGTCATTGTGACAAAGAGATCTGACTTACCAAATCGCTGCACAAGAGCCATAGCATTTAAGTATCGCTTCTTCATATCACGAGGTCCACCAATGAAAGTTGGTGGTAGAATTACACGCCGCCCAACATTGCTAGCATTTTTCTCACCATCCTCAACAGTATCCAGAATACCCTGATACAGATTTGCTCGGATTGTTTGCTGATTTCTTCTGAAAAAATCAAGCCTAGTGTTTTCAATCTTGACATACATATCAACAATGTATTGCTAAAAGCATCTACCTCCACGAAGAAGCATGTTGCCTGGCCTAATCTGCAGCTTGTATGCATAATATTCCCTTGGAGAAATATGCCTCTTAGATGTTCCTGACGAGTCTGCTGCACCTGTATATTTCAACCAACTGTCAAATTAAACTCCATATATAGCATTTACAACTAAAAAGCAGTCATTCAAAGGAGAAATATGCCTGCAACTAACAACTCACATTTTGCCTCTTCTTCTATAAAACTCTCCTCTGAATGCACAACACAAGAATCAATAGGATCAATGTCCATTAATGCTTCTTGCTGTGAATTTTTATAAATCTTCCGCATACCTTGAGTCCACCCACACTCACCATATGGGAACAAGAGAGGATACTGCAACGGGTCATAGCATCCATAATAATGATATATCCTATGAGGATCATTGGACCTTCCTGTCACAACAATATATGGACTGTTGTAATCACTGGAAGACGTACTGTCTGGCCATATAGCTGCTACTTCGTCAGTTGATGGTGCATTATACACTCGCTGATCTAACACAGTGCTCTGATTAATGGCTATTTGTGTAGAATGAGTTATGGTAAGCTCTCTTAATGACCTGAAAAAGCGAGCATATGGGTTTGCATTTGTGACACGCATCAAAATCTCAACTATGTCTCTTCTAACCTCAGGAAAAGTCTCTGTTCTATGTTTAGCCTCAAATTGTGCATCATAAAAATATAATTGCAAGTATTTAGGCTTCTCATTTTCTGGTAACAAATCAGGCAAGTTGTGATAAATCTGACCATGCAGTAAGAAAACATAGATTCCTTTCTCAGTCTTTGCATTATATTTGCCACCAAGAGAGAAAAATGCAAATAAATTATTATACATGCGAGAATACTTCCTGAAATGTAATGCATCCTCATCCTGCGATGTAAAGAGCTGATACAGTTCAACAGGCAAGGCATTCACAGCAATCTGAATACTTCCATTTCCACAACAAAAATGAAGCCATTCATATTGGAACTTTTTAGCCCTGCACTTTATACAATAATGTACATTCTCCAATTGTAAAGGAGCCAGTGGCAAAGGCTGACCAATAACAGCAGCTGGTTCTTCTGGAAAAACATTGTTTTGGCATTCAGAACTGTACAATATACATGTACAAGCAAAAACAATAAGCAACCAATGCAAGCTTACTCTTCTTCTTATGAATCGGAGCTTTAGGCACTTTTGGCTTGGGCTGAGTTTTTTTTTTTGCTATTCCTTCGTGCACCTTGTGCACTACTTTCACCAACTTCACTAAACACAACAAACACGTACAAAGTAAAAAACTCATAATTGTATTCTATAATATATTTTTTTTTAAAAAAAAAAAAGGATATAGAGCTATCCCAACCTAATCGAATTGTCTTTTGAAAGTCCATCTATCCGCTCTAAATAAGTGACAGCTATTATCATTCCCTCTGTTTTCAAAATTACGTTAGACACAACAAACAGTTCATGGCAAATTCAAAATCATCACAAGAACATCATGCTTACTGTCTTTTTGTGGATGATTTGGTTTATGAGCTTTACTTGGGTTTCTTTTATTCTGTTTGCTGAGCATTTGTGATTGCTTAGCATGACTGTTAATAACAACACGTTATTCATAAAATAAGCTATTATCATGTGCACAACCAACACAAAAAACATACTATTAAAAACCTAAGTCAACCTTATTTTATCTGCAGCCTGAATAGGCCCAAAAGCACGTGAACGTTTAGTAGAACGCTGCCTCACATAATCCTCACGGGTTCCAAACGATTCTGTAATTGACCCTAACAAAGCATGAGGATCAACATTTCACAGTGCAATGAAATCTCCTAGTCAATAATCTAATAGTTCTTGCAAACACATCTCTTTTCTAATATGTAAAGTCCTTTTTTTGTCTCCTCACATACTGAGCACATGCTTGCCAGTTTACCAAGCAACTCTAAACATACTTCCTTTCAAAAAGAAAAAAACATACTTACCATCCAACTCCACAGAAATGTAGCTAGACTTTGCCCCTGACCCTCCATTAGATTGACCACCAATGTTACATGTTTTTTTTGCATTGTTGGCAACCCTTGCCTTAGTCCCACCACTGCCCCTACCTGCCTGTCTTGCACCACCATCAGCTACCTCACTAAATACACAAGCATAATCCATGAATGCACAAACAAATGTACAATAATAGATATTTAGCATATAAAATGTGTTTTAGGCACATTATTAATAACCAAACCCAACCTGTTTTTATCTGGCTCTAAAAGTGCACTAATAGCACGTGATCGTTTGCTAGCACGCTGCCTCACACTATTTCGACCATTTTTAAAAGTATCTGTAATGTGCCCGTGCACTACATCAGAATCAACAATATACACTGCAATGGTTGCTTCCAAACAATAATCCCATTTTCTAAACAAAAGTATAGCTCCCTATCAAACTATTTCAAAATACCTATCTACCTTAAAACATGCTAAGCACATACCCATATATTAGAAGTAAATAAGCCAGTAACTTGGAACGATACAAATTAACTAAATCATGTATGTTGCACCACATGATAGGTTGAAGTTATGAAAGTAAATACACATACTGTAAAATAACAAACAAATGGAGGCTAATAATATTGAGTAGCAAACACAAAAAAATAACCAGAAAGAGGGCCATTTCATAATTCATTCCATTCAGACCAACAAAAGTACACACCATTAAATGGTTCTGACTGAAGTCAAACATTACAAGAAAGACAATAACAACTTCAATCTAAATCAGCAACAATAAGCTGTAAGCCAAAATAACACACAAGAAGCTGATACTAATTAACCAAAAGACCACTAAGCCCCAACCAAGTTACCTAAAACTTACTAAATCAAACTACATCTTCCTACGCTTAAACATAACTTCTAGGTTTTCAGGTACTGAAACAAACAGACCATCCGGAACTGGAACAGAACGCTGGACAACATGTTCACCAAACGAAGACGATGCCTTAGGCTTACGAGGAGCTGCTGGAGGTAATGCAGGAGTTGGGATCTTATGATAACCAGAACGGGGGGTTAAGTAATCATCCCCACCAATGTACGGAGCTAGATGCAGATCTCCTTGCTTCCTAATAATACGCTCCCTAACAGACATGTAGCTTTCCCTAGACAATGCACACTTTATACCAGAATACACTCCCTTGCCATGGTTCAAATCAATTATGTCTACATTGTAACAGATGCGCAAGAACTGAATAGCTCGTCTTGCAGCATCTTGCTTTGCAGCATTGCAACTACTCACCACCTGGCTGTAAATACACTCCATATCAATGCCACCAGGAGGATATACTGTCAGCCAAGCAACCCACTTTGTTGTAGCAAGTTCATCCACTTCAATTACAGAAACCCTTGCCTTAGTTGCAACAGCAACTACACGCAGCACATCAATGTAGTCAATGCATATGTATTTGTCACCATGTGGCCTAACTGGTGAAACAGGCCACCTGTTCTTCTCTGGAGACTTAGGCTTGTTCAATGAATCAATAGCTATACGCTTCATCTCATAAAGGAAAGCACATAGATCAAGCCTATATTTGGCTTCTGAACTTAGATCATGTATCTGCAATCCATACTCTGCTCGCAAAAACCGAGTAGCTTGTTCAGCGGCAAATTCTCGAGAGGCATCAAGGGTGACAACAGGACCACCCTCAAAAATATAAGGGGAAAGAACACAGTCAGTAATCAAAGTAAGGGTAACAGCATTCCTAGTAATGCCAGTCAAGTTGTAAGTAGGAGCTGCCAGCTTCAGGAATCCAATAACCTGGTTCAACAAGCACTGAAACGAAATGGGCACTTTCAACGTTCCTGGCTTACCTGTGTGCATAACCAATTTAGACCATCAGAACCTAAGCAGCTACAGCGCACAACGACAGTTGGTCACGCAACCAGCCTATCACTCATAACACCCTACCAGACCTTACAAATGTACTTAATCCATGACCAAAGCTATTGCTACTGTCACCATACCACAACTTTAAAGCTAGCTAAGATATAATCTAAACTAACAACAAACAGAACACACCCTTAAAGAACCAAACAGCATAGTTCAACCATACAACAAACTCCGAAAGGCAAACACACATATGAAACAAGCATCATTGCATCGCAAAACAACAACATATAGCAGCAACACACTCAATCACGGCAACACATACATAAACCAAACAATAGCATACCAAACAGACATCTCCCAAGAACATTAAAACTTTAAAACTAACAAATGAAAATGAGCACTCACAACAAATTTTACAGCTGACAAAGCAATCAGCAACACTTGTTTACAACCTGCATCAGAAATCAGAACAAAATCATCATAACCAAAATAAACAGATCAATAAAAATACCAACACCAGTTATCACTATCCATAGGCATCGACACGAAACCATCAACAAACATCCATTACTCTAAAGCCAAAAATCTGTTCTATCCATTTTTAGCCACAATAATAACACTTGATACTAAACATCTGCCAAACCAAGCTAATTAGATAAAAACACAATAAATCCTAACACAAACACTCAAACTTATTTTCAAACCAACCTAATACCGCACATTATAATAATATTAAACCACACTAAATCCTAACACAAACACTTAAACTAATTAGCTCATAATACCACACTATCTAATCTCGTCTCCCTTTTCATTTCCCCTTCACTGTATTATGACCATGAGTAAACAAAATTTTGTTTTTTTTAGCAACCATTCTCTTCAAATGATAGAATTAAAACTGTAAACAACACTGACATTAAATTTCAACACCAAAACATGAAAAACAATCCTAAAGTGTCACTGCAACAATTTCAGCCTCAAAATTACTCCCATCAAGCTAACCAAGGAACAATGTTATAAATCCACATAGTACAATCTATGAATTATCAATAGCTTTGTCATGATCTTTATGTATAATATCCATTGTTATTTTCCCAAGGTTTAGTACAATATTTTGGTAATACAATCAATTGCAATCATGCATACAAATGAAGACGATCATATATTAATTCATGTAGATTTCATAGAATTTACACCAGAAAGCCACCTAATTAAGATAAGCTAATTAAGTTCCTCACCTATTCCTATTCCACTCCTCCTGTGTTTCTAGCTTAACTGCCTCTATTTTGCTGATTAAAAATCAACACTATAAGACCCTTTATATAGTCCTGAATTGAACACCTAAACCTGCGAGCCAAAGAATGCTTTAAGAGGTATTAGGCATCATTACCCACACCGTCAACCACAACTTTGAGCAGCATGCGCACCCACCCTTAAATCCCCTGAGCAATAGAGTGAACTAATATGATCACTGTAATATCCAAGTAACAACCTTTTAACCAACAGGAAATAGACTACAACCCACCTAGCTCAGCAAATTTCACACTAACAATCACCTTACAGCTAATTGAAAGGCCTGCAAACTACCACAACTAATTCAAGGCTCAAGCCTTGCAAAATACCCAAATTAACAACATCATTAATCAAAACTACTACGAATTCAAAACCAAAAGAATTTATTTTAAACCAGTCATAATTTCTCATGGCAATGTGGTATAATAATTCAAAATTAACAAGCACAACAACAGATAATTAGATTACCAACCCAACACCACCTGAAATTTTAATACAACAATATTTAAACTGCGAATTCAAAACCATCAGAGTTCATTAGCAATCAGCCACAATTTCTCATTACAAGGTGTTATAATAATCCAAAATTAGCAAGCTAACAACCTAACACAATCTGAAATTTTAAAGTAACAGTGCTCAAAGTACGAATTCAAAACCACCAGAGTTCATTAACAATCAGCTACAATTTCTTATTACAAGGTGCTATAATAATCCAAAATTAAGAAGTACAACAACAAATAACTACATTAACCATAACAATTAGATCCTCTCCATAACAATCCACTTAATGTCTCTCCTCTCCATAACAATCCACTTAATGCCTCTCTGTTTAGGATTAGGATTTAGGATGATGTGTACAGCTCATCACATACATGAGCAAACAACTCCACGTGCAACCTGTTTTCTGTTAACAAAAAAAACGAGAAACATATTATCAGATAATCAGAAACAAAAAAAAATCAAAAAGAAAATAAAAAGAAGAAGGGCATGGACGTCAAAACACTGTTCATAAGGGATTTCACCAAAAAAAATAGGCAGGAAGTAAGGGTATAACCCGAACTACACTGTTCCTAAGGAAAAAGCAAAAAAAATGCTACCTTCACCCTTGAATTTGGCTTTTAAGGGTTATGGATAAGCAAAATATAATCACAAATAGTTTGAGAAAGTTTTAAAAAGAGACGTTTTTATAAAGAAGATAAGAATATGGACTAGAAAAGATATGCTTCCTTTTTTTTACTTGTACTGCCCCAAAAGATACCAATAACCCATATCCACTAATAATCAGCAAATGTAGCAATTCACCATGACACCATATCTCCTCATTTAATTTCAATTCCACGACTCACTTTTTATATAGAGTGATTTTTGTTGTTTACAATTAAGCAATTACCAATTAAACATTATTATTATTTTTTTAACGGGAAGAAATAATATCATTAAATAATAGCCACACGAAATCTACAATAATAAAGATCTGTAAACCACAGATTCAGAGAAAATATCATAACTTTTACAATCAAAATTATAACTAATTTGAATATCTAGCATAGCTCATACTCCACCGCTTCAAGCTTGACGCGAGCAATGATTTTCGATGTCTTTGCATCTTTCCAAATTGAGACCTCCGCAATCTGCGCTGATGTTTTGATCGATCGGTTGATGACAAATCCCAAACCCGTAGGAATCCAAATCACCTTCCCAATTATTAGAGTTAAGAGTACAATTAGGTACTCAATTCTTTCTTTTTTCATCTTTTAGGTATTCAATTTTTTTTGCTTTGCTTTTGGGTACTCAAAGTGATTTTCAAGTGATTTAACTCACCACTAACCATACCTAATTTAAAAATTAATATTTTAAAAAATAATTCTTAACTTTGACTCATAAATTAGCCGTTACTCCCTCTGTCCCTAATTGTTTGCTCCACTTTCCTTTTTAAGTTGTCCTTAAAAGATTGCCCCATACTACTTTTGGCATGTTTTCCCACTTGCACTCTCTCTATCTCTCTCCTCATTGATATTTGTGTCAACCCATGTGCACCAAATGTTGCCCAAAGTCTTAATAAGTAGATTTATAGTTTGGGGCAAACAATTGGGGACAGAGGGAGTATTAGTCTATTTAAAGGGGCATGAACTTGGCCAAAAAATGCCATGAAAACACCTTCAAAACACTAGCAGCACACCATGTTTTCTTAACAAAATTCATCCAAAACGATTTTCCCTGATTCAATTTCAATAAATAAAAAATTAAAAAAAAAAAACAGCAACGCAGAAGCTGTAGCAGTACACCAGCAACAAATATCATCAAAACAGGTTCATTCACCATGTCTATTTAGGCACAAATTCTTCAACAAGGTTTTCCCAGATTTTTTAGAAATAAAAAAAAAAAAAAAAAAAAAAAAAACAGAAACAGAAGCTGCTGCTAGGTTCTTCCCCTACTGCTGCTAGCTTAATCCAACAACAAACAACAACAAAGCAATAAATTTAACACAAAAAACACAAGAAATCGACATCATCAATTTGTTCAAAAAAAACCCCAAAAAATCGAAAACCCTAGGTCGCAAATAACATCAAGAAATGGGCAAAAAAATCAAAATTTATATCAAAATATCAACATAATCCATGAGTAATTGAGCTTAGCTCAAAAAATGGCGGCTTTTGGTATCGTTTTCCCCAGAATCGAGCCCAAGCTTGCTCGTGTTCTTCGACAATGACGCAGCAGAATTTCCAGAAAAGGAAAGAATAAAGGGAGCAAAAATGGGTAATAAAGAATAAGAAAGGGAAAAAAATTAAGGGTGACCCACGAATTTTTTTAATCGGGTGGGGCCCACTTTCTCTTAACCAAGGTACTGAATTCTTTAACCAAAGGTACTGAATTCTTAGGCTAATTTTTTTTTTTTGGCCGGAATTCTTAACTTAGTACCCAAAAGCAAAGTAAAAAAAATTAAGTACCTAAACGGTGAAAAAAGGAAGAATTGAGTACCTGAATTTGTGCTTAACTCCAATTATTATAAGAACCCTAAAAATAAAATTCTCATCCATGGATGAGAATCAAAATCCCAAAAAATTTGGGAAAACCCAGAAAATTGGGACAAACTCTCACAGATAAAGAGAACAGAACAAAACAAAACAAACAAACCAAAACGTAAACAAAAAACTAAATTAAATTAAAGAAAAAAGGGTTGGAAATAGTCTAATTTCCGAAGAAATTAAACTATTTTCGGCCTAAACGGCGAAGAAAACTAAAACCCTAGAAAAGAGGAGATCTTTGAATAGGACATATGCAAAAATACTTATAGAAAAGCAAAAAAAAAAAAATCCCAAACGCTCTCTTCTCTTTCCTCCAAAAAACCAAACCCCGTAAACCTAGGTGCTCGCTGGAGATTTGGCGCCGCAGTCGTTTCTCCGTCGAGTTTCCTCTTATTTCGCCTCTTCTCAATCTGTGAGAATCGTTTTCAATCCTCTACGCGAAGAAAAAAAGCAGATTCAAGACCTCAAAAGGGCTTCAATTTCAGGTATTTTCTAATCAACGAGAAGTACGATTGGGTTAGTGTTACCGACAAAACAAGAATTCAAGGCTAGTCTTAATGCCGCCGTTAAAAAGGGTATCGGTAAAAGATTTCCCCGACGATAAAGGTGAAGTTAGGATTAGGGTTTTCTCTTTCCTTTGCCGAAGTTCGGTCAAGGTGAAGCGAGTTCTTGCATTGGGCTACAAAATCGGTTCGTTGTCGTCCTAGTTGTGTTTCATGGTGAGGTAATCGGTCTGCAATCTGCTTTTTCTTTGTAGTGTTTTTCAAGTTGCTCTATTTTAGTTTGTTGTGGCTTTTGTTAGTGATGGTTGGTTTTCTAGTTCTGATCTTTGGTTTGGTGGATCTCCATAAGGTTGTTATCAGGTGTTGTTTAGACTCTAACCTTGTAAGGAGCTTATTAATTATTTTGGTGGTTGAGGTATAAAGGATAAAGGAGCGTTATGGGTAGGGATGGCAATCTAGTCCGGATCCGACCCTACTCCGCCCCGATCCGAGGTAAAATATCTGCTTCGAGTCCGAGAAAAAAGTAATCCGAGTTCGACTCCGTTAAAATAATCCAACTCCGAGTCGGAGGAGGGTCGGAGTCAGATCCTATAAAATATCCGAGAAAAAAATCCGACTCCGACAAATGTTCGACTTTAACGGATTATCCGACTCCGACTCCAATAGATAGTGAATTTTTGTGTGGGTCATGGTGGCATTGGGTGTGGGTTGTAAAGGCCCAAATAGCCCAACATCTCAAAGTATATTGAATAATGAAAAAAAACTCGGAGTCTGGTCGGATCGAAGTCGGAGTCGGAGGTCGGATATTGAAGTCGGAGTCGGAGTCGGATGTCGAAGTTGGATGTCGGAGTCGGAGTCGGATGTCGGATTTAACCTCCAACTTACTGTCGGGTCGGAGTCGGATTTAGCATAATCCGCTCCGAGTCCGACCCGTTGCCATCCCTAGTTATGGGAGTATTGTTTTGTGTTATTTTCTGTCATAGGGTTTGCAAAGGTGTGATAATGCCTTGTTTGGTTCTAGGTGGATGGCAGTGAAAGCTTGTTTTTGTTTAGAAAAATTGATGTTTGGTAAGGAGTTGGTGGGTGTTACTTGGTCCTTGTTCGTGTTCTCTTTTGATTGCAATTGTCGAAAGATGTTTGGAGAATTGACTATGTTTAATTCTCATTTAAACTTAGCAACGATTTATCAAATCGTTGCCCTGAAGGTGGCTCCCCAAATGCAAAGTTTGGGGTTTTATAGCATGTTATTAAAGGTCTCTCTTCTTGAAGAAAGACAAAGAGTACCTATTTACGATACTGTGTTACAAGTTGTGATTCTTTTCACCCGGTGTGGCCTTGACACTTCCTTTTTACCAGCTCTTTTGTCGTTAATCCTAGTCCTTTGTGGTTTGCTCTTCAACAACAAATATTATTCCGTCCTACCCTCAACTACTTTATTAGTTCTTGTGACAACTCTTCAGATGTATGTTCCAAGACAAGTGAATTTGGTTTCAAGCAACTGAGATCCTTCAAACAAGAAGTTCTTAAGTTTTTGTTATTGCTGACAAATTAGAGAGAAATATAGAATAGAATGGGTTTTGTATTGCTTGATTATTATTAATCAATAGGTTGAGTATTTAAACAAAACCTAAACTCATAAGATAGGAAATAATCTTCCTAAAAGATATACCATATAACCTAATGATATATTCTCTAAATAATATCTTAACATAAGATAATACTAAATATATTATTCTCTTAATGATATTTACGGAAAATATATCATACATATATTTTCCGATATTATCTCTAACACCCTCCCGCAATCGTAACGGCAGTAACACGAACATTTCGATTGAAAATTCTTCAAATTGTTGAAGCCGAGATGCACACTCTTGTGATGTCGCCTTCAATTTTTCTTTTTTTTTTTGTTTCTTCTTTTTCAACTATGAGAACGTTAATCTTTTCGAACTCATCAGTCTTCAATCAAACAGGAACGTCATTCTTTTCGAACCTGTAAATATAACAATTTTTGGTTTTTCTAGAGCAAAACCGAGCTCCAATCAAATATTGGTTTTTCAAGAGTAAACCACCCTCAAATCTTTTATTGGTTTTTCAGAGTAAACCACACTCAAATCTTTTATTGGTTTTTCGGAGTAAACCACACTCAATTCTCTTATTGGTCTTTTAGAGTAAAACCAAACTAATATCCAAAAGAGCAAAATCATGCTCGAATCAACTCACAAAAAAATAAATTTGCACAGCGGAATTTTTTCGGTAAAATTTATGAATCCCGCCGGTGAGTATAATTTTCTAACCCACCGGCAGGGGGGAAAATTTTTTTGAGCGGTCCCAAGATTTAACCTGCTCTTGATACCATGACAAATTAGAGAGAAATATAGAATAGAATGGGTTTTGTATTGCTTGATTATTATTAATCAATAGGTTGAGTATTTATACAAAATCTAAACTCATAAGATAGGAAATAATCTTCCTAAAAGATATACCATATAACCTAATGATATATTCTCTAAATAATATCTTAACATAAGATAATACTAAATATATTATTCTCTGAACTTGTATATACTGAAGCGAGCCACGACACTCAATGCTCCAAACCTCCTCAATAAAATTCTCGATCTTAGGAAAAATTAAACACCAAGTTTCAATTTGATATGGCCTATTCAATTTCTTCACCATAGAGTTAGTATCGTAGATAATTGCTGCATGATCTGAAACTGTTTTCGGTTCATGAATTACCTGAACATCTGGGAAATCATTAAACCATTGTGAAGAGGAATAAGCCCTATCTAGCCACTCCATTATCAGCTCCATACCCAATCGTTTATTCGACCAAGTAAAGCGCGGTCCAGGGGAACTTCAAGTAAATCACTTTGGAATCTCCAATCTAGGAAAGCATCTAGACCCCTAATTACACTAGACCCCCTAGTTTATCACTTAGCGACTCCAATTGATTTATGTCTCCCATAATAAACACATTTGGAGTATTATGCAAAAGTACAATTAAATCATCCCACACCTTAACTCTATCCTCAACCTTAGAAGCACCGTACAAAAACAAAACATGTCTACTAGTTCCATTAACATCAACCAACTTACAAAAGATAAAATTAGGAGAAGAAGCAATACAACGAACATCACCCAAAAACCAACAAAACAAAGCAAGACCTCCCCTAGAACCATCCGAGTCTACTCCAAAAGAAAAATTAGGAGCAAACTTTACAACCAAAATACTAACATCACTAAAAAGCATCTTAGCCTCCGAAATAAACATAAAAGTAGGAAGATTAGTAGCTAATAACCACACTAGATATGGATGAGTAGGGGATAGTGGGTCATTAAGCCCCCTACAATTCCAAGTGATTATCTTCATATATCCTTCGGGTGCTGAGTCGGCGCAGCATCCTCACCATGTTGAATCATCATTGAGTCCATTAACACTTGTTTTACTTCCATTTTGAAAGCTTCTAGGTCCTCGAAAAACTTCGAGGTGACCTCCTCATTGCGACTCTTTTTTGAAGGGCCCGAAGAAGCCGACGAACTTGAAGCCACCCTCTTTCGGCCTCCTTTCTTTAGTAAACCGTCACTAGCACAAACACCCCGCAACCACGCACTATCAACGTCTGTTATAGCCTTGGACTTGAACTCAAAAGAGCCATCTTTATCACGCAGCCAAATATTAAAGCCGCCTTTATCCGCCACCTGTGCAAGGTCTTTAACCTCTTCTTTTCGAGCCACCCCAAGTCATAGGAGCTGGCTCGCACATTCTCCTCGTTACAGGAGTTTGCTGGCACACATTCAATTGGCCTTGGACGCTTTCCCACTGAATTACTCACTGCATTATCCTGCAAGAAATCGTTAATATCAAAAGAAGATGGATGTGATGCTGGGGAGTTTTGAGGATCAAACTCATTAACATCATTAGACCCTGGCTGCGAAACAGGGGAATTTGGTGGGTCAAATTCCGTCATCGGCAAGTTTTGGAACTCCCCTCCAAACGAGTTTGGCGTATCAGGCAGGAATAAGGCCCTAGCCCGATCCGGATAAACCCTTCGAGCTCGAGAGAGGGATAAAGAGTGGGCGAGCCTTTACCTGCTTCAACAAAATTAAGGTGGTTATTTTCAAGATAATCAGTATATGAAACAGAATTAGCCACCGGCAGCTCCTCCGCCGCAGATGGAGGTTGCTGAAACAGTTGCGTTCCCCCTAGAACAAGGTTCGGAACATCCTGTAAAAGCCTAGTCGCCGCTCTCGGCGACGCATTCACTCCCCATGACTCGATCCCCAAAGCTTGAAACAGGGTACGATGTCCTTCCCCCTCACCGCGTTGCGCTGCTGCGGAGGAGGATTCCCCCACCTCAAAGGTGGAGCCGCCAAACCTAGTCACTGTCGGCGGTGGTGGTGAATAGAGAGAGTCATTTACTAGGCAGCCATCTCCCCTATAAGGCTGGAAAGCCGCCCTAATAGGAGAGTAAGTATCAGATGAGGCTCGGGTAATGGTACCCAATTGCAAGAGCCCATTCGCATCCATTGTTGGTGAAGGGGGGGATGCGTTGAGATTCGGCAGCGTAAACTCCGCATAAGGGTCCTGCCTGAGACCAATCCTCCACCCTAGGGAGAGGCGCACTGCTTGAAGACCAATCCGAGTTTCCCTCGGGTTACCGTCCTCAACCCCAGAACTACTCAAACTATCCGACCCCGTAAAGTACACCGTATCATTGCTTTCGTCCGAATTAAAATCGGAGTCGGAATTATCATCAAATTGGTTCCTTGCACGCGACGGTGCATCCTCCGGTTCTTCCAAAAGAGTTAGATTTACTACCCTGTTACGAAACCTAAAAATATCTGGCAAACCTCGAATAAAATTAGTGTAATAGGGGTAGTCTAAGGGGCCATGCAACACCCTCAAACCATCCCTCTCAACAGCTTCAAGACGACGAGAAAGTCGTCTTGCCGCAACATCAATTCCTAAAGCACAATTCACAGAGTTATGACCAACTCTACCACAACGCTTACAAAAACGATAAACACCTTCATACCTGAAATAGACCCAGATTACCCGACCACCAGCAATCGGAATATAATAACCCGGAATCAAAGGTTGCGTCATGTCAATCACCATCAAGGCACGTAGTTCAGCTATTTGGGGCAGCCTACCTTGCACTATTGGTTCCAACTGATCTAGGTAGCCGAGGTGGACAAAAATTCTCCTTGCCCACGCTTCTGTCAGGTACGGAAATGGCAGGCCATACACACGTACCCAGACCCTTGAAGTTGAAAATTTTATTTGCTGAGGAATGATTGTCGCATCATACCGCCTTAGATTAATCAGCCTACCATCAAAGGTGGTAGTATATTGTCGCAAAAGCCCCTCCATATCACCTTGAACAAGGCACTCAAAGAGGAAATAATCCCCCGTTTGATGAACCCTCACATGCCCTTGAGTTGTCCATCTTTGATTAATTATATGTTGCACAAAAGTAACAGTTGGAGGATTAGGGCCAATGAAGATCCCTATTACACAACGGTTGAAATTAATTACACCGAGTGCATTAAAATTGGGAGGAGGAGTAATTAACACTCCCATTCTATGGGGCTTATTTTGGTTTGCATGTGGCGGAGAATTATGGTTGTTCTCCATTGGAGAAGAAAGAGAATTGAAAAAGACCGAAGAGGAGAGAAGAGGGAATAAGCAGAGGAGTTTGGATTAAGACAAGAAGTACAATGAAGGTTCTTCTTATACTATTTAAACTGCCAGTTTAAAAGACTTAATCAAGTGCATGGGGAATAAGTGTCTTAGCAATGAATGCACTGAAGATCTCTTGCTCTGATGAACAATAAATCCCCTTTGATGGGCTCAAGACATCAAAAACTGCCAGAATTTGATTGAGGAAAGAAGAAAAAACAAAGAGAAGGTAAAGATTTTGGAAAGATTTTTGGATTTAGATTTTGAAAAGTTATTGCATGTAGCAAATACCAAGAGAAGGCCAATCGGCAATTGGTGTCTTTCGTGAAGACCAAGGAGAGCTAGAATTAGGTTTTTAGGATGAAGAAAACTCACGGGAGTTGGGAAACTCTCAGCTTAGAGAGAGACACTCTCAATTTTAGAGAGAGAAAGAAAATTAGTAATTTTTTTTACTTTATATATATATATGATTATTGAGGTGTTTGTTTTGTTTTTCTTTGTAGTATTTTTTATTTATTAATGATTAATGAAAATGGGAGGGAAATAAAAAGAAAAAAAATAATATATACCTATTAATATTTTTGTAACAAGTCACCGGTTAGAAAACTCATTCAAAGTTGAAGAGTAGCAAAGATCAACTTATTTTGAGTTAATTGAAAGCTTGACTTATTATGAGAAGATCAGCTAAAGGTTGGCTTATTTTTGACAAATTTTCCTAGAAAATATTCTCTTTACAAAATAGAAAGGTTGGATCAACGACTTGTTACACTAATAGTAACTAGTAAGTTAGTAACGTAGTAGCTAATTGAGGAAGTACTAGTGTAGGTTTGTTTTGCATTGGCAAATACATAACAAATACTAAAATATTGAAAAACATAGGAAAATTTGATTCTAACAATCCCACATTTGGTCGGTTCACTATTAATAATCTCACCTTTAGATTATTATTTAATAATCCCACCTTTATAGGGGATCTGCTTCTGTTGGTCCTTAACCTGTTGGTAACCGATTTTTATAGGTTAATATGCCTTGATTTGTTTTTTAATTGGTTGAAAAATAAAACCGAAAAAATAAAAAAAAATATATAAAATGAAAAAATAACAAACAAACCTGAAAAAATTAAAAAACAAAACTGAAAAGGTAAAAAACAAAACCTACCAGCCACCCCCACCCACCGTGAACCTAATCTTACCATAGCCCAACCAAAAACCGACCGTGATCGACACCCTACACCCCTGAAAATGGCCAGCCGAAACCCCCATTATCGAAAACCATCCCGCCGACCAAAAGCAACCCCCAAAATAACCCCCTAACCCGAATCCCACCCCCGAAACTACCACAGCCACCACCCTAAAAACCTTAACCAACCGTCGAAACCCCCCTCTAACCACCGAAAATCCCCTCTAACCGCCGAAAACCACGGGAAAACCCCCAAACACTTACCCAAATTCATCATCAGGCCATCCCTTGAAATTAATTCATTCATTTTTTTAATTCATTAGAATTAAGGGCTTTGATGGTTTTCGTGGGTGTGAGGGTTGGAATCGAGCCGGTTTTAGTTGGGTAAGGGTGGAAATAGGGTTCCGGCGGTGGGGATGGGGGTTCGGTGGTGGAGGACGGGATGTCAAAGGTTGGAGTTAGGGACCTTAGGGTGTTCATTTGGGGTTGGCTTGGTTTTTTTAAAAAAAATAACATAGGTTTTGTTTTTATATTTTTGACCAATTATTTAGCGACACGCGTTACTAAAAAAAAAATTATACCCAATGTTTAGGTTACCGGTCATAAGGGACCAATAGAAGAAGATCCCTTATAAAGGTGTGATTATTAAATAATAATCTAAAGGTGGGATTATTTATAGCGAATCGGCCAAAGGTGGGATTATTGGAATCAATTTTTCCAAAAACATATGGGGGTGAGGGAAAAGAGGAGAGAGATGGATAAGTTTGACCACTTTAAAATGTACAAATACCATTGATTAAATTATGTAATGATACAATTTCTACATGTAGTTAGAACCACTGAATGGATATATAATACCACTACACACATACATAATACCACTGAATTGTTCAATGGTACTATTTGATCATCCAGTGATACTATTGATCACCTAATGATACTACTCTAAATTTAGAATATGCATTTACGTGAAATGACCCCATATCATGTCACTCGTTATGCATCTGGGAGCTTAGGTTCGATTTAATTACCACCAAAGTTACTTTAAAAGTTTTTGGGCGCCTAACGTTTTAAATCTTATGATTCTGGATTTTATGACGTGATTTAAGGTTAAACTTTAATTTCAAAAAAAAAAAATATTTTATTTTAATTAAAATAATTCGGCAGTTTAAATAAAATATATGTATTTTTATAAATTACTATGTTATTAATTATTTTTGAAATTAGTTGAATCTATGTACTTATTTTATTCTTTGAACCTTAGTATTATTTATTTTATTTTATGTGTGAGATTTGGGTAGTCTTAAGAAGGGCATATAGGACAGATGATTTCTTTCTATGTGCATTATAATTTAATTCTTGGTGCCATTTATTTTGAATGTAGTTTTTATGCAAGTTGTATTTAATTGCATATGTTTTATATAATCATGCAAATTTGGGTGTTGTGATCACCTAGAATCATGTATAAGGATTAAAGAATACAATATAGATTAATTTGTGATGATTTGTGCAATGTAATGTGTATGTATGGATGATCATTATATGAAGCATGTAATTATGTGACTATTTGGTTATGCTTATTTAATGATGTTATTTATTATTTATTTGGTGCTTTAGGTTATTGGTAAGATCTATATTTTTATTATTTAATATCTCCTTCAATTTTTGCAACCAATGAGTGTTTATTTGAGAAACCTTATGATCAAATTAGGAATGTACTTGGAGAATTGATGAAATATATATATTTGGTGATGATAAACTACGCGAGAGGAGTGTATGAATTTTGCTTCGGTCAAGCCGCATACTTTAAAAAGAGTGGAGACCCTGCTTTTCTGTAGAACTAGGTAGTGAAAGATGAGTTTTTGTTGTTTTGAATTGCCATGAGAATTTGAGGAGCATAACTTTGGTGGAAAGAGAATAGGGATACGATTCGTGAGACAATTGACTTTCGTTGGGAGAATTTGAAAACCAAGTTGGAGAGAAGAAAATTTTGAGGAGCCCATGGATTCATAAACATGGAAATATAAATCAGGCCTTTTGGGTTAATTAATGTATTAACAATCATTATGGATTTAATGAATCGAGTATTTCCATGAGTACAGTAATTCGATAAATATATGGCTTTATTAATGATATCTTGCTATACTTGAAGAGTGAGGGGAATTATAATAGACATTTGAGGATTCTGTGACATTTTAGGGACGACTTGTAATATGCTCAGTTTTCGAAGTGTGAATTTTTATTAATGAGAGTAAGTTTCATTTTGGGACAAAAAAAAATTCAAGTGATGAGTAAGTGGTCTACACCTAACAATGTGACCGATATAAGGAGTTTATTGGGATTAGATGTTTAAAGAGGGTTGTGAAGGACTTTTGAGGATTGTTGTATATACCTTGATGAAAAAGAGTTAGTTTGAATGGGATGAGAAGTATAAACAAGCCTTTTAACTCTTAAAGAACATTTAATCGTTGCACTTGTATTAGTCTTGCCTAATGGGAGTGGTGGACTTGAAGTTTTTACTTAATGGATGTGTGTTGCAACAAAATGGAAAAATGATAATGCTTCTTGCCAAGACAAATCTTATGAGACCAATTACCCTACCATGATCTTGAGATTGCGTATATATTGTTTACATTGGAGATTCATTCGAAATACAGTGTCACCTGTAAGATTTTTACATATCTTAATAGCCTTCGGTTGTTAGCTAAGGAGAGCTAAAGGGATTATTGAGTGCCTATGAATTGAACTATTCAAATTTGAGGAAATTATAGAATAACAAGTTATGGATAAATTATTGCAGAAAGAAGAAATGAAAAAGAAATGCCTAATGATGTTATTGAGGTGAGTTACGGGGGCGTAACTCTTTTCTTTAAGAGGGGTAGAATGCGATGTAATTTCGCGCTTTTTACCTCAATTATGCTATTTATTGCTTGAGTTTGCATTATTTTGTTTATTAATATGCACTATTGTTGTATTTACATGCAATTAAAGTATGTAAACTTTGGCCAAGTACGAGTCTATTAAGCATAAAGTTCAGTTTGTTGAGTGTGCATGTTGAGAATCAATCAATTTACAGCAATATAAAACACAAAAGTTTGAATGGTTTTGGAAAATTTATGGCTTTTGGGTTAAGTTTCGAGGGCGAAACTTCTTTTAAGAGGGGTAGATTGTAATCCCCCGTATTTTTATATATTTTATAAATGAAATTTTATTTTATTTATAATATTTATTTGTACTTTTCCGGAATTTAATTACAAAAGTTTCAAATTATTAATATTGGTCAAAAATTATTTTAGCACAAACTATTTTATGAACCTATGTTCTACAATTCATGATCATACAAACAAAGCCTAGTCCATTTCATTTACCTAATTGGCCCAATAATTTTATGAGGCCCAATCTTCTTATTTACCCTACAACATTCTCTCCTATAAATACCCCATTAATCCCCAAAAAATTTCTCACACCAAAAGGTTAGTCTTATTTTCTCTCTCCTTTGTTTTATTAATTTGTATAATTATAATTATTGATTTATGGATTTTGATTTTATTGTTTGAAAGTAATTTAATTAGTATCAAGTTGTATTTTGTTGACTAAACTTTATAATTTCAGATTTTATAAGTATCATAATTTTCAGATTTTGTAAATTTTATAACCTAGGGTTTTTAATTATTGAAAATCATGATTTTAGGGTTTTTATGAACAATTGATTTAGGGCTTTTATAGTAATGATGTTTTGAAATTTTGGTGATTATAACTAATGATTAGTTTAACTTAATTCCAGATTATTTTGAACATGTAAATTCGTGTTTTAGTTTTTAGATTTTCGTTCGTTAATATTAATCCCGTTTTAATCCCGATCAGATTCTGAACTCATCCGATTTTGATGAAAAAATAGTGTTTTCCATGTGGAAACAACGTTTTAAGAAAGACTCACTACTTTTAGTAGTGAGCACCACCCTCTCGTGGCCAAATTCAGCCTCTAAATATGATTTTAGGGCAGTTTTTGATTTTAACGAAGTTTTTTTTTTACTTAAAATATTATCCTTGAGTTTGATTAATAAAATTAATTATGTTTAAAGTTAATTAAACATAAATATATGTTTTTATTGAAGTTTTAAGTGTTGGAAATAGTTTCTAAGTACTACTTTTAATGTTTTATAAAGAGGGTTTAATCACCCATTAAAAAGGGAGATTTTTAGGGGTTTTTATATAATTTTCAGATTTTTATTAGACTTTGAACTTGCTGTAATTTCATGTATAAGAGTGTATTTTAAGGTTTTTATGAAGAAAATTTAAAGAACTATATATAAGCCTTTAATTTTAACTAAAGGGAAGGTTTTAAAGTGTTGTTTGATTTGGATTTTGAAGGTTTTAAAGTAAGTTAGTATTGCTGTAAATTTGATTGATTGGGTATTGATTGAGATGTTATTATTTGGCTTAGGAGAGGAGTTTATTGAAGGTGATTTCTAGTTAGTAAAGTGGCATACCAATTCGTTTGCTCAAGGTACGTACAAGTTACGAAACCTTTCTTTTAGGTGCATGTTTAAGGACGACGGATCGAGAACTTAGTATCATGTATAGGGATGACTGAGTTAAATTGTTTGGTTATACATTGTGAATTTCGTATAACGTGCACTATTTTATATTGCAAGTATTATTTGTGCTCTAATTATGCAAGGTGCGCTTAGAGACAAAGGTATATTATTGGTGTAATGATTAATTTATTACTCATTCATGATTATGCAAGCAGGATGAGTAAAGGAAGAATTTAAGTCTTCTAAGACGAGGTTAAGGTTTTGGGGTGCCTTATGCACTCAAGGTGTTTATACACCGAGGTAGTAAAGGAATAAATAATAAATGTTGCTTGCCACTAATAAATCAAGAATTGAAATTGAAAAGTTGTTTTACTTGATTGAATTGATATTGGATTGATTGTATTGTTATGCATATGAGTCATCACCAAGTCTAAACCTGTAAATCACGTAAAGTGCAAGATGGATGAGCAATAAAACTCTGGATTGGTGCACTTCTGGAGTAATGACAATCAGGGGTTGGGGTACATGGGGTATTAGCCGTGTACTTTTCTCGAGGCCGTCTGATCTACGAGTCTCTTATTTAAAATATTTTTCAAAACTAGGAGTTAGGTGACATCTCATACTAACTACGGTCACGGAGTCGCGCCCGTGGTCATTGGATGTTTATTGATGTTTCCGAAAGGAGGCATGGGGTTTTTATTTTATTGATGTTCCAAATGGAGCATGAGTTGGACAACCTTGTCTATTGCGTAATCCAATGAATAAAAATAATGATTTACCTATTATTAATTAATGGAGTCTTGATAATATAAATAGTTGAGTCGTGTGTTGAGTCTATGATTTAATGATGCATGATGATTGATTATTAGTAGCATGTTATGGATTTCTTAATTTATTTTGCAGCTTGTATGTACTCAGTTTTGTTGATTGCGTGCTTTGTGTGTCTTTCTTTGGTCATGGCCTTCGCCTTTCAATGACCCTGTGACGATCCAATTTTTACACTTGTAATATTGGGGAGCAGAATTACCACAGGTTCTTACACATGCAGCATTCATCAGGGTTGTGGGATCTTGAGTAGAGAGTTGATTGTTTGCATTTTATTTCTTTTGCAAGTTTGAATTTATTTTAATTCGATTTTATTTGACACTAATTCTTTTGGGTTTGAATTTATTCGAACACTGGAATTAATCACTTACTACTTTTATTGGGTTTTGAATAAGGGCCTTAATGGTTCCAAGTTGTATGACTTAATTTGATTTCATTCGTTGGTTTTGAAACTTATTTATAACTGATTTAGTTTTTCCGCTGCTATTTTCTGATAAAGCCTTAACGTTTGAACACGTGGCGGTAGCACGCCAGTAATTCTCTTGAATGTTGTTCAGGGTCCTCACAATTTTAAAGAGAGAATTATTGGGGTGTTACAGAGTATGTCAGTCGGGTTTGTTAAAAAAAACCTAGAAGAATGTGTGTCCGCCATGAACACACGTTCTCTGTGGTGTTTTTGGATGATACACGGTCCACTAAAAAATTATCCCCTAATGCCTTATAGAAAATGCTAATTATCGATACTAATAAAACCCAAAACAACACAATATCTTTGTACCCCATTTTTGAGCTTCCTGCAAATTTATATATATAGATAGTATAGATTCATAATATATCAATCAACAAAATATAGATAAATTTGTTGTAAAATTGAATTTCAAGTAATCCTTAATTGAATGTCATTGAATATCAATTAGATGAAATTAGATAAACTATCCTTCACCTAATTATGCTAATCATATCTTTACAACAATATATCTTTTATCAAAATAACTCACATAATACCATCTTAAAAACAATAATTAACATCTTAATTATCAATTCACATTTAAAAGAAAAAAAAGTCATATTATATTTTTAGATTAACACATGTATGATAAGTTTGAATTCAATCTAATGCGTAGTAATATCTAACCGAGGCTAACAAAAAGACAAATTTAATTTCTTTTTCTACACATGATGTGAATAATCTACCCCATGATTTTTAGACAATTCCAAGCGAACACTATATTGTGAAATTAAAATGCAATTATTAACAAACATAAGTTAATAACAAACATAAATTAACACTAATTAAAATGCGATTATTAAAAAAGACCGAGGGGGAATTGAACATACAATCTTTAAATTATGCTTCAACGTAGGAGGAAAACGAGGAAAGTTCTTGATTTAGGGTTGTGTTATTTTTTTTGGTGTTGAAGAAACTGAACAAGGTCAGGGGTTCAAACCCCAATCAATACAACTTTTTTTTACTAATTATGTTTTAATATGTACTTGGTTTGTATGTTTTTTTTTTTTTTATAATTCTAATTAAGGATGATAACATGATAGAAGACTAATGGAGTTCATTTGCGTTTTAATTTTGTGAGATAAGTAAATTTTTTTGACACAAATTACTTAATCTTAATTTAATTGACACAAATTAATCTTGTGAGTTCAATTGAAGCATGCCTAGGTCATCTACTAATGAATATCAATTAACATTATTTTTTTAACACAAATTAATTAACCTAATTTTTTACACAAATTAATTAACCTTAATGGCTGTACTACGGAGTAGAATTTTACTTTATTTATAAACCTTTCATTATTTTTAATAATTTTTTTGGTGGGTTCAAATGTCAGAATTTGATGTAATAGAACAAAGCTAAGCATTTCAATATTTCAACCTTTTTGTCTCTTTCACTTTAGAATTTAGAGAATTCCTAGGTTAGTTTCGTTTTTTTATCCCATTTACTAGATTCTAGTTACTCCGTACTCGTACGATCGTACTAGCATTTCATCCATGATCCATTACCTTTTTTTAAGAATAATCATTGGATTCTAATAGTTGAGCTTAGATCACTTATTCTGTCATGCCTATTGACACCAACTTTTTATAAAGCTAAAATAATCACCCTTAACCTTTTTGGAGTATTAAGTTTTTTTTATTCTGATTATATCACATTGTTGCTATTTATGAAACCTTTATCGTAGTCACTTTGCTACCATAATTTTTAAAATTGGACAATTGTGCTTTAATTTATTTTAAATGTGAAAATGAATTAATATTCATTTTTCTTATTTTAGGAATTCATTTAAATTTTTGAAAATTAATTATTCTAATCGTCAATTTATTTTTTCAAATAAATTTCTGATTTTCAAGAATTTATTTCAGTTTTTTTTATAATAACGACAACCACAGAATCATCCCGCTATTTGTACTAATCAATATTCTGTACATTTTTTTTTATTTTAATGTTATAATTTGATTTTTTTTTTAACAATAAATAAACAATTTGAAATTATAAAAACAAACTTATTACTAATACAAGTTTTCTTGATGAAGCAAACACCTAGATTATATTGATTACCACATTATCCTCGTCTAATATTTTTAAGCCTATTAGTGAAAGGTCAAGATTATTAATTGTTCAACTTCTTTTAATTTTTTTTTTTTTGTAAGAAAACTTCTTTTAATTAGTACTGAGTATATTTTCTAAGGTGGGAGTGTGGGACATAATGTAATGTAATTATTTCATATTAACAAATTAATTAGCATAAATCTATACATAAATCACATAATTTTGTAATAACTCTTTAAATATTATTATTATTAATCAAACACATGTATTATTGTTGTTGTTTAGTAAAAATAATGTAAACAAGAAAACAACAGATGGTTAACCATGGTTAGGAAATCAACATCACTCATTCTACCATAAGAACCAAACGAATAACCAAACACAAAGAAACAAATTAAACCCAATCAATTTAATTCCGATCAACTATACATTAGAAATTCAATCAACAATTTAACACCATAAACATGATTACAATTTAGGGTTCCATTAACATTGTCAACAATATATTTGAAATTCATATCGTAAACATTCCTGCATAATAGAGTACACAAATATGAAAACTGAAAAAAAAAATTATCAAAATTAGGCCTAAAAATGTACCAAATAATGTACTTGAAGATAAAATAACCGCACTACACCAACGATGACGAAATATCCAAAATCACTGCACTAGACCAGCGATGACGAAATATCCAAAGCAGTGTCTCACTTAAAGATGCAATTTTTTCAGCCTCCCCTTTATCAATAATCTAACAGCAACAAACGAGAAAGTAGAATTTATCAATGATGGAAAGAAATAGCGAGGGAAGGGAGGTATTTAAAAGGAAGTTGATGGAACTTAGATGGGGCATTTACGGCTTTTCCAACTTTTTCTTAACCATGGTTCAGATTTTGACCAAGACATCCTCATTAATGTCATAATTAAGATTAAATAGATAATTAGAGCGAGCCATTTTTCATAATTCTAAAAAGTGGAGTACCATTTCAAGATCACAATAATGGGGGGGGGGGGGGGGGGGTTTAAATTACTGTTGAGAATTTCCTATTAGACATAGTTTTACTAACAGATTCCACTCTTAATCAATACACATAAACGTAATTCCTAAATTCAATTCACATATAATCACAGTAAAAGTTTATCTTATTAATAGTAATTACTCTGTATATATTTAATCAACTATAATATAATGGTAGTGATGCTAAGTCAAAAAGTATAATGGTGCTTCTAGGCAAACCTCTATAAATGCCGCCCTTGCCCCATGAGTATTGAATGAAACACAATACCAAGTTTGCCGAACCACCAGATGAACATGACTCAAGAGGGAGAACCCGAAGAACGAAGTAAGCTCACTCAAGTGCGTACCAACGTAAATTAGAAAAGGGAAATAGAAGGAAGTAAGTTCACACGAATAGTGTATTTTTCGTAAGTATTAACTATATACTTCGTACATAGTGAATTGAAGTAGGATGATTATTAAGGGGTATTATAATCTTTATTGGTATTATAAAATAATTAGTCTTAATTTATTAATGTTAATTTAACTATAGTGCGAGTAGTAGAAACTAGAAAGAAACTTTGACTCTCCATCATAGGGAGATGGACAAACATCTACACTACTTGTGTAGATTTATTGAAACCTAAATTGCAAAACTAAAGAAAATTAAGGAAAAAGGGTCAAAAATAGTTTAATTTCCGAAAAATTTGACTATTTTCAGCCTAAACGACCAAAATTTTGGAGAAACTTTAGAAGAGAGAAGGAGAGACCAATATTATGTGCAATATATAATATATAATATAATATGAATTAATTCTTAGGATTTTAAAGCCATCATCAAAGATTATATAAAATGTTTTTAACTTTTTATTAATAATTTAAGAAAAGAAAATTTTCACATTTGCTACCCGGGAAAGCACCCTGCTTCACATTTACTATCGGTTTAATTTTTATTTTTATCATACTACCACCCAAATCCCATAGTTATAAATATTGCTACCACTTAACAGAATCCGTAAACGAATTCCGTTAAGTGGGACCCATTATTTATTAAAATAATAATTTAATTTTTTTTTTAAAAAAAAAAAAAAGAAAAACAAAACTTTTTTAAAAAAAATTCCCAGCCACCTCCCATCCCCGTCAGCCACCCTCCCCCCTCCCGGCACCGGTGCTCAAACGCCGTTCTCACGACGCCGGCGAACCCCAGACCTTTACGCGACACCGCCACTTTGTTGTACCCCCTAAACATCTTTCCCTCCCAAGAAATCCTAGTATAACCCCTCCCCTACCCTTGAAATCTCCCGATTTCTCCTCGCTTAGACGCGAAACAGGATTTTCGAGGGTGGAAGAGGAACGATTTGGGGGTTTTAGAGGTAGGGGATGGGTTTTTATTTCTAAGGTTTCGTGGGCTTCGGGATTGTGGTTAAGGTTAAGGAGGAGAGGCGACAGTAGTGTGGGGGGTCGGAGCAGAGGAAGTGGTTGGGCTCGTACTAAAGGAGAGAGAAAAATTAATGGCCGGTCGCCGACAAGGGGAACGGGATTTAGGGTATTGTTTATGGTGGTGTCGGGGCTGGTGTTTAAGGGTTGGGGTGGCTGTTTTGGGTGGGGGAAGGGGAGGGGGCCGATCCCGGTGTGGGGTGGGGGCAGCGAGGAGGGGATTAGGAAAGGTGATGAGCTGTCACCGGTGCCGGCAGGGGGTAGGGGGGTTGCTGGGTTTTTAAAAAAAATCATGGTGGGTCGAAGGTGGCAAACGGGCAGCTGAGGCAGTGAGGGTGTTCGAGGAAGGAGGGGTGGCAGTGAGGGTGTGGTTGATCTCACTAACGGAAATTGTAACGGAAAGTGTTAAGTGGTAGCAAAATTATATTATGTGATTTTGTGTGGTAGCAAAATAAAATAAAGCGTTTGATGGGTAGCAAAAGGGAAGCAGGGGTGTTTGAGTGGTAGCAAATGTGAAATTTTCCTTAAGATAATGTGTTCATTTACTTTTGGTTAAGAATTAAGTTAAATTCCTATCAAAAAAGAATTAAGTTAAATTGATTTGAACTCACTTGTTGGAAAGCTTGCACCAAAACTACAACTAGTTAGTTAGGTTTTTTTTTTTTTTTTTTGTGAGAGTATTAAGAGCTTGGGGAACGATTTATATAAAACATAGCTTAAAATAATGTTAAATTTTGTCACAGTTTCATCAAAAGAAAAAAAGTCCCATCAATGTCATTACTAACTCCATGTAGAAAAAAAAATAAACAAAAAGTTGCTTTAATTTATCTCGTTACATTCTCATTTCTATTGACATGAATACGTTGCATGCAAATAAATTGAATTTCCTACCAATTCGATATGAAAAATATCTTCAACAATCAATCAAGTCAATAGAGAAGTTCTCCCAAAACTCTTCAAGCGGACAACCATGACAATATTCAAAGCACCCCATTTCACTTTAAGTTGTTATACCTACGCTACGTTAACATTGTTTTATAAATTGATATCATTGGTGGCCCATTAATGACTTTAGCTCATTTTTCTTTAAAGTTGTTAGCTAAAAAATTTCTCTAAATAATTTATATATTAGGTTTCACAAATCACTTTTCAAAGTAATAGTTTCTAAAAAGGTAGACATATAAAGGGTAAGGGACACAAAGTTTAGTTAAATGTTTATGGAGAAGGTCTAGCGCATAGCTCCTATATGCAAACATTGCATATAGGATGACAATGTAGTAATAAAGTTGAAGTTGTAGTGGGAGTATAAAGTATCATTTAATAGGTAAATAGTACCATTAAATGTTGTAGTTGTATAAATAGTACAAATAACCTTTTTTTTTTTTTTAACAGAAAAACAATCTGAACCACTTCATTAAGCAAAATTAGCAACAACAACTGTTACAATTGAGGGGGAAAGTCCCCAAACCATACTTTAGGATCATCATAGTTCCTGCTCAAAAGAGGCTAAATTTTGGGCTACAAAATTACCTTCCCTCCTCATAAACGAGAAAGGCTCCGTTCTTTAGAGCTGCTATGCTCTATTGAGTCTTGCTCTATTCAGCTCTGCTATGCTTCAATATGGTCTTCTATGCTTGAAAACAATAATTAATATTGAATTATTATAATAATTAATATTATTTAATAATAATAATAATAATTAATATTTCTTAAAAAAAGATGTTGTTTCGTTGCTGAAGCGGGTTACTACTAAAGCTAAGCCTACTGCCAAATAATGAAAAGTTGTTCCTTGTTCCCCAATTTACTGGCTTTTATAACCCACAGAATATGAAGACCGACTTAGCAAACTCAAAGTCGGTGGATGAAATAAAACTTGCCCGATCGATTATTGTGAAGCCCGATCGGGCCCGCCTATTCTCACGCCAACTTAGTTGATCACTTGGGGTTGGGCTTCCGTTTTCTTTAGGCCCAAAACTTTCTCTAATCACCACTTGGCTCATCTAGTAAGATATCGTGATACTTGTTTGGTCCGTACTAGTAACATGAACTTTGTAGCTTGCTTATTCAATCGAGCCCTTAATTACCGAACTAAATTATGTAGCTCGATGACAGGGTAAAGTCGTATCCCCTAATAAAAAATAATTACCTAACTCCTCTAACTAAAGTAGATAGGGAAGTAGGGTCGATCTCCACAGGGAAACAAGTCTTTCTATTCCTAATTAAATAAAATAATCTAGATTAATATGAAGTAACCAATATTTATATTTGAATAAGAAACTAAACTACTAAGATTGAGAATAGGGAGAAAACAATATATAAAAGGATCTAGGGCATAGGTTCACCAATAAATAATATTCCAGGGTAAAACATAATAATCAATCATTGACATTGCATAAATAACATGATTAACAGGCTCTCGCAATTTATTAATCAACATAGATCTAACAGGCTCTCGCAATTTACTAGATCTAAGTTCTTATTGGAAATAGCCTTTAATATCAAATTAACATCTGCTCGATTCATCAATTCAATATTGCTATCTTTTACAAGTCGCAATTGTAAAGCGTTAAAACAATTCAATAAGAAATTATCATGCAATACCAAAAATCAATAATAGTCAATCATCAATGCATCAATTAACCAGATTGTAAAGGGCTTTCGCTACGTATTACAATCACAGAATTAATCTACCGGTGTTAAATCTCATCTCTCGAATCTCGACTTAACCATTTATAAATTAACCTTCCTATTGAAACTAGACCTAAACATCAACTCTCATCTGTCGAATCTCGAATCAATGTTGTCAAACTCATGCATAAAAGATCAAGCCTAATCTGGTCACAGAGCATTAAATCAATCAATAGGAAATTAATCTAGCATTGATAATTAACAACAACAAATTACCCCTTCATATTATTTATGGATCCCCATCAACCCTAGAAATAAAACTACTCACACATATTAAAAACTAAACTAATCAAAGCAATAAAATAAGTCATGATGAAAGGAAGAAAATAAACAACTAAGATTAAGAGTAGTTACCAAACTAATCTGTATTAATGGAAATTAATTAAGAACAAGAGTTGAGAGAAAAGTTAAGAGAGAGAAAAATCCTAAGTAGAGAGAGAAAGTCTAAGAAGGAAGGTAATCAAAATTCCGTACAAAACTCGTATAAAAACGTTCCCTAAAACAAAAATTAAAACTAAACTAATCAGGCTCCATAAAAACACGCGCCCGATCGGGCGAGCCTCGCCCGATCGGGCCCGCCTTTTTCTTTGCGCTTCTTCTCAGCAGCATCGCCCGATCGTGCTAGACGCTCGCACGATCGGGCGCGCTATCAGCTACGCACAGCACTAAGCATGTCGCGCCCGATCGTGCTAGACCTTGCCCGATCGGGCCCTTGCTTCACTTTGAGGCTCGGACTTCGATTGGGCTTGATTTCTCGGCCCAATCCGGATTTCCTCTTCGGGTCTTGAATACTCGGTCCAAATACCTCGGAATCCCAATGACCGAGCCCTTAATCACCGGCTCGATGACTCTAACCGGCCTTGGGCTTCAAAGATGGTTGTATTTCTCTAATGCTCGTGATTGCTCCAAAATAACTCGGGAAAATACTCCAAAAGCATAAATCCCTGCAAAAGTCAACCAAATCTACGAAAACACCAATTAGTAATAAAAGTGGCTCTAAAGAGCAAAAAACACTACTAATTATGACCAAGGGACGGGGGTAAAATACTATATAAAACAGACACATCACTCGACCTTGGGCTTATAATACGGTCATAAAATACGATCCGACACCAATATCTTTGTAGTGGCTTATTAAGCTCGGGAATTATCATAAATGTGAAAATTCCTACAAATAATACTAACTCTACAAAAACACTAGAAAACGTATATTAGTAATAAAAAAAGCTCCACGGAGCTCAATAAACACAAATATGACCGTGGGACAGGGAATAAAAATATATATAAAATAGACTCATCAGTTTGCTTTGTCACTCTACTAGTTAGAGTAGCATACCTAGATAAAATCATAAGTCTTCTGTTATGTCGATGCCTAGAGCCTCACTAATGCCCTTTTGAGTAACCTCATTAACATTATGAGAGAAAAAGACCCTAGACTTAACTCACTTTCTGCTTTGAAGCTGCACAAAACCTATCAAGACAGTCCCGTACAACCCCAGCTTGTTCAATGAAAGCCTCCGCAAAATGAATCAAGTCGTCTGCAAAATATAAATTTGAGATAAGTGGCCCTCCCATGCTTTGGCTTCGTTCCACTTGTTTGCCATGATTGATTGATTCTTCAATAACTTGATTTAAACGCTCCATACAAATGACAAAGAGATATGGGGAGAGTGGATCTTCTTGTCTAATGCCACGGGTGGGGTAGAAAGCATCCGTCTTTTCACCATTCCACAAAATAGTCATCGATGGAGTAGTGATGCATTCCATAATAACCTCAATCATTCAAATAGGGAAATTCATTTCCATCAAGGTATCACAAATAAAAACCCACTTGAGATGATCATAGGCTTTTTCAAAGTCTATTTTGATAGTCATGTACCCTTTTCCACCCTTCTTTCCCTTCATAGTGTGCAAAACCTCTTACATGATGACAATGTTGTCTGTTATCTGGCATCTAGGGACAAAACTTGACTGAGTGTTTGCTATGGTTTTGGGAAGCAAAGGTTTTATTTGGTTAACAATTGCCTTAGTAACGATTTTGTATGCCATGTTACAGAGGCCTATAGGGAGAAATTGAGAGGCAGAGTCAGGATTGTCAACTTTCGGGAGAAGAACCAAATAAGTCTCATTCAAGGAATCTGGCAGCCCCTTACCATGAATCACATCCTTAGCCAAATCGTACACATTCTGAGCAACTGTATCCCAGTTCTTTTGATAAAAAAGAGCCTGGAAGCCGTCTGGCCCAGGAGATTTAAGAGAGCCCATTTTTTTTAACAACCTATTAATGTCACAATTTGTGTAAGGTCGATTTAGGCTATCCCAATTAAAATTTGAGCTAGAAAGCAGAACAAACTCCAAAGGGGATATCATATGCACCATCATCTGTGTATAGTAGAGAAAAGTAAGACACTACTTGATTTTTAACTTGATTATGATAAAAAAATCCACTGGCCATCAGCATCATTAATCGATACAATCTTATTTCTCCAATGCCTCACTACCGTACTAAGGTGAAAGAAGGTAGTGTTGCGGTCACCATGTTGTAACCAATCAACTCGGGCTTTTTGGTACCACAACATTTCTTCCTGGTTTAGCACTATATCCCTTCTTAATTTTTCCTCGAGTTTCAGCAATCCCGAGTCCCTTCCATTGGCTAAAGTTGTTTGAATCCCCTAGATGCAAGCCATTAGAGTTCTTTTTTCTCTAAAAATGTTATGAAATACCTCTTTATTCCACTGCTGCAGATCAGAAGAAAAAGATTTGAGAAGATTCACGAAGGGGATGTCAGTTCGCCATTTCTCACAAAGAAAATTAGAGAATTTTTCATGTGATAACCAAGCAGCCTGGAATCAAAAAGGGCGGTTCATGGCTTCCATAGGAGCAAATCCATTTGAAGATATTAATAGAGAATAGTGATCGGATTGAATGGCTGGCAAATGCTTTACACAATCCTTGTCAAAACGCAATCCCCATTTAGAATTACAAAGGCATCTGTCCAATCTTGTACTCCTTCTAGTAGCTATGGAATTTTCTCTAGCCTAAGTATGAGGTGAGCTTGAAAATTCAACTTCGATTAATTGAGAATCTTCCACCCAGTGATTAAAGCGCTCACTTCTCCTAATTGTTTCAGTACAACTTGAATTTTTTTCCTACCCAAACGAGTTTCATTAAAATCACCAGCTAGCAACCAAGGTTTGTTATTCTGTCTTGAAAAATCAGAGAGTTCTTGCCATAAGTCTTGGCGTTTGGAAGGGTCAAGACTAGCATAGATTGAAGTGAAGTACCACGATTCTTCTCCTCATCTAGTTATTGTCATTGTGATGTATTGGTTGGATTTTACAATGGGATCAATGGTAACTAATTTTGGCTTCCAGTAAACCCAAATTTCCCCACTAAAACCCTGAGCATCCACCCGAGTGTGGCCATTATACCCGAGCAATGAGGAAATCCTTTCAGTATGATCACCTCCCATGTGAGTCTCGACTAAGACAAGACAAGGGGTTTATTAATGTGAATTACTTCACATAAAGCCGCAATAAAATCTCTACTACCAGCACCTTGAACATTCCAAACCAAGCCCGTGATTGAAAACGAATCCGCACCACCAATATTTGTATTATTCATGGGAAACATTTTGTTTGGATATTTAGCTTTGAAAGAAGCTAGCCTCAATATGCCTTATGGCAATTCTAAGTTCCAATGGTAACTGTAATGTCACCATTAGTTCCAAATGCTCCTGGTTCGATACCCTCCATGAATGTATCTTCATCTCCAGTTTGTGAGTCAGGGGGCTCGCTATGCCCAGGTATGGTTCCGTGGGCATAGTCATGCACATAATTTTCTCCGGGGGGTATGTGCTAAGTTACTGTGTTTGGGAGTAGCAGAGACATGGGTAGGAGTGTTTGGAGGTTGGCTTGCTTGAGATGGTTGTTGGGGGGCATGTAAAAGGGGTCTTGGTAGTGGATTGATCAATGGCTTGAGTGGCCTTCGTGTTCAAATATTTTTCAGAATCAACCAGAGAGATTATAGGAACATGTAATTGGTTTGCCAACTCATTAGTTTTATCTCGAAGGATATTTTTTGGAACAAAATTATCTTGCTTCCTAAAATCTTTCCCTTGCTTAGAAAATTGCTGCCCATTCCCTTGACTTAAGGGATTCGAAATATTCTTCCCAATCTTGAAAGAGTTATCGTTGGAAAGAATATAAATTGGTTGAGAAGATTTGCCCAAATCAACAGTTTCTGTAATACCCCGTATTTTTAATGTATTTTTATATATTATTTGTTTTTTTAAAAATATATTTTGGGTCAAATTATTTTATTATGGGATTTAAATAATACAATTATTAACATTTGGGCCAATAAGTATTTAATTTAAATGTAGCCCATCTTCACAATAAGGTCAACCATCCTATTTTATAATTTGGGCCAACTATTTTATTATTCAACTCCATAATTTTTATAAATCCCAAACCTACCCTAAACAAACCACATTTAGGGTAGGTTTGGGATTTATAAAAATTATGGAGTTGAATAATAAAATAGTTGGCCCAAATTATAAAATAGGATGGTTGACCTTATTGTGAAGATGGGCTACATTTAAATTAAATACTTATTGGCCCAAATGTTAATACTTGTATTATTTAAATCCCATAATAAAATAATTTGACCCAAAATATATTTTAAAAATAAATAAATAATATATAAAAATACATTAAAAATACGGGGTATTACAGAAACTGTTGATTTGGGCAAATCTTCTCAGCCAATTTATATTCTTTCCAACAATAACTCTTTCAAGATTGGGAAGAATATTTCGAATCCCTTAAGTTAAGGGAATGGGCAGCAATGGTCAAATGGTCAAGGTAAACAACTTTCCCCTTTTCTTTTTTTCTTTTTCTCTTTTTCCTTTTTTGCCCTTTCTTTTCCTTTTCTTCTTTGTTTCATGCAGGAGCTGCCACTCGTCACCGCCGCTGCCACCATCTTATTGCTACCGCTGCTCCACCGCAGCTATCCGCCGGCGTCGCTGCAACCTCCGGCCAGCAGCAGGTCGTCAGCCACTACCCCCATTTGGCTTGATTCTTCTCTTCCTCTTCCTTTTCCTATTTTTATTTATTAGTTTAGTTTTGATTTTATTGATTTCAAAATGATTAATTTAGTATCAAATCATGCTTTAATTGATTTAGAGATATAATTTTAGATTATTATTATGATTATTATTTTCAGATTTTTGATATGATTAAAGTAAGGGTTTCTAATTTATTAAAGACTTGATTTTTAGGGTTCTTATACAAATTGATTTGGGACTTTTGTATACCTAATGATTTTATTGATTAATTGGGCATAAAAGTATGTTTTAATAAAGTTTTTAGGGGAGTTTTAATCAAATAATGTTGCTGGAATTTTATTTAAAGTAGTGGAATTGTGATTTTAATGGAAGGATTTAATTACCCATCAAAGAAGAGTTTAATTAAGGGGTTTTAAATAGTTTTCAGATTATTTTAAGTAGTCTAAAGTGAATTTAAGTTGCTGGAAATTATGTATACAAAGAGAAGTAATATAGTGTTATTGTCCCCTTTATGTATGAGACTTGATTCGGGAATTATTGTAATCAGTGGCATATCCAGGAATTGTACCTAGGGGGTACGAACTTTTTCAAACACCCAATATTTGAATGTGGGGATATAAATCGGGTATTCAAGTATAGAGTAGAGTGTTCAAATAAATATCAATACACAAATACACAACAAAATAAGTCCAAATTTCAATAAAATTGCAAATTAAAATGATCCGATACAATAATACATAACTTCAATTAAATGTCAAAATACAATACATAAAATTAGTACTACATCTGTAACACCCCAATAATTCTCCCTTTTTCAAACCACTTAATTTAAATAAAATAGTGAAGAACTATTGGCATGTTACCGCCACGTGTTAAAACGTTAAGGCTTTATCAAAGTATCGCAGCGGAAAATCAAACTTAAGTCTTTAAAATAACATAGTTTAGAAAAAACGAATAAGTCAAAGCTTACAAATTGGAACCATAAAGGCCCTTATTTAAAACCAATCCAATAATCAAAATCCAAAACATAAATGGATATCAAATCATAAATGAGTTCAGCACAAGAATCGAATACTCTCAATCACACCAATCCCTTGACAATGCGTATGACAAATCCCGAACTTCACATCATCAAGCTAACCTGTGCGATACTGCTCCCCAATAATACAAGTATAATAATTGGATCATCACAGGGTCATTAAAAGGCGAAGGCCATGACCAAAGAAAAGACACATAAAAGCACGCAATCAGCAAAGCTAAGTACATACAAGGTACAACGCACAAAACCTAGCATGCTCAACTAATTAAAGTAAATAAACATACAACGTGAATTCATTAATCAAGACTCCACACTTAAATAATTCAATTGACTCAACATACTTACTAACCAATTCCAAACACTTGACTCTTTATATTATTTAATTAATTTAGTTTGGAGTAAGCAATAGACGAGGTTGCCCAATCCACCAAATCATTTTGGTCCCAAATGACCATTTAAAATAAAGTTTAGTGCGATGTAAGAATGGGCGCGACTCTATTCTCACAAAATTAGTCTAGGATCCCATCTAACTTTCATTGTAAAATAAAATGTAAATACCAAAAGAGAAGAGGACATGTTGATCAAACAAGCCTCGAAAAGCCACGGGCTACCACCGTGTCCTCAACCCATAATTGTCAATACTCTAGAAGTGCACGCTTTCCAGAGTTTTATTGCTCATCCATGTTTCACTTTACGTGATTACAATTTTAATTAATAGCCGACTCATTCAAGAAGACCATACATAACAATCATACCTCAATTCACTTTTAATCTTATTTAGGAAAATGGTGATCACATCACAAGTTGACCTTTAATTCCATTAAACTTCCAAATTATCTAAAATTGTTGAATATAGTCAACCCACCTAGCCATTCGGCTTAATCCACCTTTACTCAACATATTAACAAGTCATGATTGAGTAATAAATAAAATAAATAACAACCTTGTGGAATAATTAATAAATTCATTCCACTTAAATAATTCAATTTCAATCCTTTAATAATCCAAATGTGGTTAACAAACCAATTTAATAAAATTATGCTTGTATCAACTAACATTCCATACAAACAATTAATCTAATATAATTCAACATGTTTGCATCCATAATTCCATACAAACATAATCAATTCACCAAAACATGTCTCATAAACATAAGCACATGAATTAATTCAATGTATAACCAAACAATTTCCATACAAGTGTTCCCTAAACATGAAACTAAGTTCATTCCTTTTGGTACCTAAACATGATACTCCGACTATTTACAACGAAGTAGACATGTACGTACCTCGTATAAACAATCCTTTGTGCCACTTTTAATTACTTAAAAGTCTTCTATGTAATAATCACTTCCTAGAAAACAACCAACAACAATAAATTAATACTTAACCAAATTTCCAACAATATAAATTAGATTAAAAGTTCTTAAAACTTCCTTAAAAACATGTTTTTATGCTTAATTAATCAATAGAAATACACAATAGGAACAAAAGCCCCAAATTAATTGATCATAAGAACCCTAAAATCTCAATTTCAATAAATTAAAATCCTAGGTTTATAATTCATAAAATCTGAAATTTATAACATAATTAAAATCTAAAATTATTAGTTTAAAACATCAAAAATATGATTTTGATACTAAAAATATAATCTTTATACTACAAAATCAAAACCCAAAACAAATTAATAATAAACAAGATAGTAGAACAAAAATAAAAGGAGGAGGAAAGGGGGCAGCCACGGTGGGCCACGGCTGGGCCGCTTGGTGGGTCGCCGGCGGTGACCAGCGACCGGCGGTGGTGGGCAGCAGGCGGTAGCTTGGGCGGCAACAATGGGAAGCAGTGAGCTATGCTCACATGAAGAAAGAAAAGAAAGAAAAGAAAGAAAGAAAGAAAAAGAAAAAAAAGAAAAGGAAAAAGAAAAGAAGAAAAAAGGAAAAATAAAGAAATAAAATAAAGAGAAGAGAAAATAGACTAACCTTTTATGTGGGGAAAATTTTTGGGGATATATGGGGTATTTATAGGAGAGAGAGTGGTGTAGGGTAAGTAGTAAGATTAGGCCTTATAAAATTAATGGGTCAATTAAGTAAGTAAAGTGAGGTTGGCTTTGATAGTTTGGACATGAATTATAGAATGAAGGTACATATAATAATTTGTACCAAAATCATTTTCGACCCAAATTAAAAGTTGAAACTTTTGAAATTAAATTCCGGAAAAATACAAATAAATATTATAAATAAAATATAATATCATTTACAATATATTTAAAAAATACGGGGGATTACAATATCTACTGGCTACTGCCCATTTATTCATAATTCATTTAATAGTTAACAATACAACAAATGAACAAAAGTTTTAAAAAAAAAAAAAAAAAAAAAAAAAACCAATTAACAATCAACATATTAACAATTGAGAAATTGAAAACTTAAAAACTCAAAAACATATTGAAAAAAACAGATTAACACTTAAATACTTTTTTTTAAGGAAATTAACACTTAAATACTTAATAGAAAACAAATTAACAATCTACAATATAAAATTTTAAACAAGTACAAATGAACAAATTAAAATACTTAAGAAATTGAAAGAAAAAAAAAAGGAGAAGTGAGAAAAGATAGAGAAAGAAAGTTACCAGAAAAAAGTGAGAAAGAAAGTTAGGGTTTTAGCTTTTAGTTTTGTCTATGAGAATTGAGAAGATAAAGGGAACAAAATTTCCAGAGAGAACGAAAGTCATAGAGGAAAAAAAAGAGAAAATTAAAATGAAAAAAAAAGTAAAAAAAAAAAACTTTAAAATCGCTTCCCGTGAGAGTCGAAACCTAAACCTATTGTCTACCTTCAGCTTTACTTATCCAACTGAGCTCGCGCGTAACATGGTATAAGTTTGTTTCAGATATTTTATATATAGTTTTTCTGTTTTTTTTTTTTTTAAAATACATTCCTATTTTTTTTTTTCCCGGATCTAACGGGGTTCATTTGAACCCCCGTTGGATCCGCCACTGGTTGTAATGTGTTTGGCTACTTTAAGAGCTTATTTGAGGTACGTACGCGTGTAGACACCCATTTGTGTCTCCCCAAAACCAAACCCAGTGATGAGTACCTTTCGCGTCGAATCATAATCGAATGAAGTGAAAGTGTGGAAAGGTCTAGTGGTGCGGAAAGTTTTAATTTCTTTTCTCTTCTCTCTGTTTTTAAAACTTTATTTTAAGAAAACAGTCAATCCAGTTTGGTTGGTCCATGATATGGGTCCAATAGTAGTGTAGTTGGATGGGGCTTGCAAAGACCTTTCCAACGATATATTATAAGCCCAATTCCGATGAATATTGAGGAAGTTATGGCCAATTTACCAAACTGGGCCCGGTTTGAGCCTTATGTGCGGCCCAATGATCTAGGGGAGGGCCTAATATGATTTATCATTCCTAATGCAATTAGGAATGGTTTTAGTCTTCTAGAAGGTTCTTTTCATTCCTAATTCAATTAGCATTGATAAGTTGACTTTGTTGACTTTTCAGAGTTTTAATCAAAATCAAATAGCATTTTTGAAGGAATTATATTATTTTATCCTCCAGTACGGTAAACTTATCGGATTTTTGAAAACGCGTTAAAATCAAGACTGGCGTCCAACCCCAGGCCTTGGCGCCTGGAACCAGGCTTGGCGCCAGACGCTAGCCATTGGCGCCTGGCGCTAGCCACTAGTGCCTAGCGCCAGCTAGCCAGGGTTGGCGCCAACCTTGTTTTGCGTGCGTCAGACTCTGTTTTGTTAAATTATCTTTTTTGGCTGATTTTCTCTATAAATATCGTATCAAAAACTCCGTTTTCATTCACCAATTCATCATCTACATTCACCTACAACCAATTCTCCTCAACAACAAGTTTAATTAGCATTCTTTAAAACATTCTTCAATTCTTTCTTACTTTGTTTTCATACAAAATTCCGCATTCATTAGATCTAGAAACACCTAGCCATATTCGAAGTTGCCTTCGCCCTAGACGTGAAAGGTTTAATTTCTGAGGGTTTGGTCCCAAATCTCTATTTCAATTATTTAATTTAATTGTTTTGTTTTATTATTTTCCTTGAAGTTACTAACGTGTGTATTTTGTTATTAGAAAGAGGTACGAGGCATCAAAGTAATTACTTTATTGATTATTGTTATTATGATGTAGAAATCATGTTTATATTGTTATCATGATATTCCTAGTATCATGTCTAGGTTAATTTTAATATTAAATATGATTGTTATGATGCTTCCTATTTTCTTCCTAATATTTATGATTGTTAGTATCATGTTAGGGTTAAAGATTTGATTTTTATTGCTTAGTGACATGCTAGGGTTTGTTATTAATCTTGTTAGTATCATGCCTAGGATCTTGCTATTATTATGATTATTATTATGGTTAATATGATTGTTATTATGATGATTATTTCATTGTTATAATTTTATGATCATGATTATATTTTATACTTTGATTATTGTGTTGCTTGATTTATATTTATTGCTTGATCACCTTTTATGCATGTTTAAAGGGAATTTTGGTACTTGTAATCACGCTTAATAAGATAATTAATAATCTTGTTAGGTTAACTTTGATTATAATTCAAGTGATCGCCAATAACAGTTTTGTTTGTGCATTAATATTCAACCAACATAAATAAACAGGTTTAGGGTTAATCCTATTGATTGCATGTTAGTCAAAAAGCGCACATGAATACGATTAGAATAAAGTAGAGGCATATTATTAGGGCAGGTTCAATCTCTTTTAGGTTGGATTTGTACCTTCATCCCCGAACCCTTATTTGGTTCATGACCTTATGGAGTTGGCGATCTCTTGGATCGTTAAGGGGTGTAACCTTCACCTCGTGAACGGTTTACAAGTTCCTTAAAAACTTGTTGGCGACTCTTTTGCTCTATCTTCTTCCCTTTTGGACGCCACCGTACTTTAGTGTATGATCACAGTGGGGTTCAAGCTAGTGGGATTAAGGCTTGAAATTATTCCCTACAACGCGTACTCAGAAATTTATTAAGCATGTAGAAACATGCTAGGAATTTATTTAATTGATTCCAAGAAGTGTCATGCTAGGAATTGATTGGAATGGTAGAATTGAAATGAGATTGGTGATTGGAACTGAATTGATTAAATTAAGAATGGTTTTGGTGAATTATTTGTGAAGCATGATTGGTTGAAATAAATTATTTATTGGATTTGGTGATATTGGAAAATTCTCATTGAACCATATTTTTTATTTTAGCATGTTTGAAGGTTTGTTTAATTAAACTAAATGTTTAAATTGGTTTAGGATATTGAAAAGGAATTTTATTATAGTTCATATAATTTTTATTGATGCTTTAAGCATGAAGAAGAAGCTATTTAAGTGTCTTTGTAAACGATGAATAAATTATATTTTGGTGCCTTAGTGCACTTAAGGTGTTTTTAACACCGAGAGATAGGATTTGTGGCGCTTTATGCGTTTAAGGTGTCATTGACACCGAGATAAAATTAAAAAGGGTTCGACATTAAATATTATGTGGTCACTAATTATTCAAAAATTAAATTGGTATGTTTGATTGTTTGAAAAATTATTGTTGATTGAATGATTATCGTTTGAGAGTCATCACCAAGTCTAATAATCTATAAATAACGTAAAGTAAAAGAGGTTACCCACCAAAACTCTTGGAACGTATATACCTTGAGTATGAACATATGGGGTGAGTTACGGGGTTTTATATTTAACCATAACTTCTACTGGAGTACAGGACATTGTACATTCCTTTTATTATTATTATTATGCGCAGGAATTCCGCCACTTACGAGTGGTTATTGATGCTGGCACGGTTAGCTCCAGTGTCAGTAACCTCAATTTATTGGGGGAGGTTAGTGGGAAACCCGTTCGATGCGTAATCAACGCTAAATAAATAATATAGTTGGCTAGTTGAGAAGTTTTGTTGAATGTTGTATGCTTGAAAAACAGATACAACAAGGTAAGTTGTGTGTTGATAAGTAAATGCATGTTGGTGTGTTAATTACGCTTATATACTCAGCTTTGCTGAATGTGTGTTTTGTGTGTTTGTTGGCCTTGTCTTTATCTTGGCCCTATGATGGCCCATTTTAATGGAGAGTAGTGGAAACAAGTAAAGAGAAGCTTTTCAGGTGATTGAAGCATATTCATGACGGGGCATGAGTGAAGAGCGAATCATGCTAGGTTCTATTAGTTTATGATGTGTTATTGCTTTGATTATTTTATGATATTATTATTCATGAGACTAACGCAAAATTTTGAAGTTGGTTTGGTTTTAATAAGGCCTTACAATGGTTCCAAGTTGTAGGATGATTTTATTTTACTTCGTTTGACTTTGGTTTTGACTTTACTTTCGTTGGTTGACTTTTCAAGTTGACTTGCTTTGAATGGTTTTGAAATTAGGCTTCCGCTGTGTGTCTTTGATAGTTGCCTTAGCCGTTTTCACGGTGGCGGTAATATCTTAGATATTCCTATTTAAAGTTTTAAACAGGGCAAAACAGGTATTTTAAAAGAAATGAATTTATAAGGTGTTACAGTTTCCATGTAAGTCTCGGTTCCAACTAGAACCTATGTTGACAAATTAATATCCTCCCCCTTATTCCGCTCTTCCCTTTCCTGATTTTGCTCATTTAAGATCGAAATCTTGAACCCCCTTGGTCAACATGTTGACTTTTCCCCCCATGTTGGGCTTTCCCTGGAGGTGCTTTCTCCACTGCTGGTGGTTTTTTTTTTATCTTGCCTGGGTTTTCTTCTTCTCGGTGGAGGTTTTTTCACTAACATCCATGCACCATGCATAGTCTTGGACTTCAGCTGTAGACTTAACCACGATTATTGGATGCTCGTGAGACTGATTATGGACTTGTTCTTCAGCATTCGAATTGTTAGCTTTCTTAGGATAATTGTTGCCTTGGTGCCCAATTTTACCACAATCAAAGCAGATCATCTTCAAGCCCTCATATTAAATTCTCCAAACTTTTCCCTTCAACCAAAACTTAGATAGCAAGAGTTTGCTCAAATTGAGTTCAACACTCAATCTTGTGAATTGCCCCCTTTGATCCAAAGTTGTGTTATTATCTATTCGAATGACTTTTCCAATTTTGCTCCCTATTTTATGGAGCAATTCTTGATCAAAGTATTCAACTGTCAGATCACGCAGTCAGAAATCTAATTGGTGAATAATCGGGAATGAAATTAGGCACCCATTTTCGAATAGTGAGGTAGTTATCATCCAACAGCCATGGTCCTTGGGTGAGAACATGGTTATAACCCCTCAAATTAGAAAACCGAGCAATAAAGAAATCATGGCCAATATCAGTGAGTATTAACCCCTTATTAATTCCCATTTTTCCTTCAATCTTTTCAAGAGAGATATGTAACCAATTTTGCTATCATGCATCTTAATGATTAGTGTATGCTGTCATGGTTTACGAATGCACTTCTTTTCCTCCTTTGAAAGAAGGATTACATCCATGTCAGGTGGAGGTTCATCATCTGAAACCTCATCCTCTTCTCCCCTATCCAGGTGATGGGGAGATTTTCCATACAACTCAGTGTTGCGAGCCATGTCTCTGAAGGACAAGGTCGATTGAACATTTCTTGAGGTGCTATCATTCTAGTTCAGGGGCAATTGGGGATTGCCGTGAGTATTCTCTTCAGGAGGTGGATCTTTATTGAAGATCAGATGAGTGATCTTTCTCTTTGGTTTTTTGTTTGAGCTTTTTAATTGTTCTCTTTCTTCAGTGGAATTTTCATGTGCATGGGTTTTTTCAGCCATGGCAGAGAAAAGCATCGAGAGAGAATTTTGCCGAACCGATCTCACTACATATAACTCGTAGTAATATAAAAATATTTGTAACATTTTTAAGGTACGGAATAAAAATTAAGCATTTCAAAGTTTATATTCATGATTTCTAACAAACAAACAAGATTGGAGTTTCAAGGGTTTTAGACCACCAAAGACCATTTTTTAAAATTTCTCCACCCGAGACCAAACTAATACTACGTATCTTAGACACGGTCTAGTCTGGTCCGGCCTATTTTTCCGGTACTGGCGTACTCCGTATCAAAGGCAGCGAAAACAACACACAATAAACCCAAAACCCTGGTTTAAAAAACAAAAAACCCAGCTTTAATACTCAAATCAGACCAGAGTATTCATTCATTCATCATTTGGAATTCTGCAAATTGAAATTGTTTCTCCAGCATTTCAATTTGCAGAATTTGCATGGTTTTTTAGGGTAATTTGGAAACCATCACCAACAATGGCGGCAACCGATTCAAGTAAATTGGAATGCAGCACTTGCGGCTACCTTGGTCTTTACATGGACGAAGACGATGGCCGCTTCTACTGCACCAACTGCAACTCCCAAGCCGCCGACATCATCGACAACGCCAACGCCGACGAAGATTTCATCGACAAAGGCACCCATGGCGGCGCCATCTACAACGCCGCACACAGACGCGCTGCCCCTGTTCCTGCCCCCGACACTGAACCCCACGAAACCCATCTGGGTCCCACTGAACCTGCCGATTTTGGGAAGACCCCTAAAAGGGGTGATTTCAGTGAAGAAGATTACTACAATGCTATTCGTCAGAGATATGTTTTGGGTCTTCAGTTAATGGTTCAGTTTCAGTGTGAATCTCTTGTGCAGAATTTTGGTGTTACTCCTTTGATTTGTGGGATTGCTGCTTCTATTTGGTTGCGCTTTCTTGCTTCTACTCGGGTTTTTGACGATGATTGGGCTGATAAAACTATCATGGATTCTGAAACTGGTATAATAAATTTGTTACTATTTGTCAATTTTGTTGTTTTTGTTTTGTTGATGATTTGGGTATGGTTGCATTGATTAATTTGTGATTATCTTACACTATTGACTTGTGCTGAATATAGTATAGTGATTGATTTAACAAGTATTGTTGAATTGGTTATTTTGAGAGTTTTATTGGTTATGGTTGTAATTTGTTATCTTGAGAATTCCATGTGCTACTGACTCGTGCCAAATATAGTGTAGCAATCCATATATTGGTATGACTGCATTGGTTCTCTTGAGAATGTCTTAGAATATTGACTTGTGCCCAAGGTAGTGTAGTGATTGATTTTTTGGGTGTGGTTGCATAAGTTAAATTGAGTATGGTTGCATAAGTGTTGATTAGTGCTGCTTGAGTAATTAGAGTTTTGGTTTTGCGGTTTGAAGGTAGAGTAATTTGATATGCTAGGTGGTATATCATGTATTGTTAAGCTTAAGTTGAGACCAGTCTGTTTGAACCTTTGTTTTTTCAGGCACTTCAACATTTATCCATTTACTTCGTATTAGTTAGTCATTTGGCCTATGTATTCATGTAGAGGGCCTTGTTTTCAGGTGAAAAGAGATTACAAGTCGGAAGCCATTGTAAAAAGGAGCCTCGAAATATGCTTAACGAACGTATGGTAATCATATGGATTAAATCCTTGAAAAAAAGGATACCCTTATCATGCTCCTTGGCTGTTTCGTATTTGGCCTGTCATATTGCTAAAGAACCGGTTCTTCCAACTGATATTATAAAATGGTCTATTGAAGGGAAGCTTCCTTATTTTGGTGCTTTTCCTAAGATTGCTGAATCCATCATACAGATTGAGAAATACCATCAACATGCTTCGGTGGTATGTCCATTAAAAGCAAGTTCTATGTTTAAGCCTAAACAACTTCCTTTACAGAAGTTGGAGTCAATGGCAGCATCTATAGCTCAATCTGTAGGCCTGAATTTGCCCCCAGTCAACTTTTACCGAATATCTTACCGTTATCTAAAGCAGTTATCCCTTCCTGTGGAAAAAATTCTTCCATATGCCTGCCGCATACAAGAGTGGTCAATGCCTCCTGATTTATGGTTGTCTGCAAGTGAGGAAAAGCTTCCGTCTCGTGTTTGTGTGATGTCAATACTGATTGTCACAATTAGGATTCTATATAATCTCAATGGTTTTGGCAAGTGGGAATCTACTCTGTCTCCTCCAATTGTCTCTTTAAAGGATGGTCTGGCAGCAAGTTTTGACAAGTCCAATGCAAAGAAGGGGGCTGAAGAAGCACCTACAAAATTGAGTGGAGAACCTGGGACAAATTTGTTGTCTGTTCATAAATTTGAATCTGATAGCACTGAGCTTTTGCGAAACCTTGAAAAGAAATACGATGATTTGGGTGATAAATTTGGTAATGTTGGAGCTCTTTTTTCAAAATATTCACTGCCCTAGCTATCTACTTACAAATATGTATGTATTGTTGTGTTGTTTCCTTTGTTTCTTTCTCATTGCCCTTTTATTATTCTCTCGAGTTGGCAGAATATTCCAAAGATTTACCAACCTATCTTCAGTATTGCAAGGATGTCGTATTTGCTGGTGTTGAGCCATTATACAAGGATCCTACTTTTATAGAAGAACTTTGGGATTTTTATGAGAAAAATCGAGAGGTACATTGATTATTTTTCCTGACAAGCCATAGCCTTTCTTTATCAAAAAATATATATCTGCATTGGCTACTATCTTCGATTTACAGTTTTCTATTATTTAGATAATAACTTGATTTATGCCTTCATGAAGTGGTTGGTGCTATGGCTTGAATACTTTGTTACTCTAACACTCCAATATCATGCCAAATCCTTCTTTTTCATTCATCCAACATCTAATTGATGGATACTTCTAAGAATTCAATTCTATGGAAAAATCTGAACAACATCGATTGAGCAGTTAATTCTCCTGGAGCTTAGTTTTTACAAAGAGGAACATTTTACATGGAGGCACTGACTTCTTCACAGCAACATAGTGTATTTGGTGAAGTGCGAAACTCAGTGCTACAAAACAAGCTACTTGATCTGAATTCATCACTTCAGTCCTTTTTTGTCCTTCTGGTTTTCTTAATTAATTCAATTAAATTAATAATAGCTCAATTACTTTGGTAGAATGAATGTGAATATTTCATTATAATACTCCCTTCAACTCTTTTTTATTTTTACAGAAGGGTTTGGTACATTTGTTCGCTTTAATATTGGTGAGGTATCCTATCAAATAGTAAGGCAGGGTAAATCATGTAATTGTTTGAATATTTTTAATTGGAAAGTGGTCAGTGGAGCATATGACATACTTTGAAAGAGAGATAAATTTGAGTAAATGTTTATGCCCTTAAGGTATTTTGGGGAATTAAATAGGTGATTTTTACCCCCAAAAAGAAATTTGAAACAATATAGGACACCATTATTAAGTAACAACAACAACAACAACAACAACAATAACAATAACAGGGCCGTAGTCCCAAAATGATTTGGGGTTAGTTAAATAAAATGGGCAGAAAAAAAGAAATGGTTGTGTAAAGTAAGAACAAAAAAAGGGTATATACAAAGTAATACAAGAGTTCTAATGGACTGTTAAGTAAGTGTGAATAAATTGAGGGATGGAGGTGAGAGTAGCTATTATTTTACTAGTCAAAACAAACATGTTTTAAATGATTTATAAGTATTCTTGCAGAACGTGGTGCCTCTAGTCTATGATGTGTGTGCCACAATGTTATGCTTTGGGCTTCGATTTGTTTGCCTATGCTTAAACATATATGGGAACAACTTGTAAGGTTGTCCATATTTTCTAGTAGTTTAGAATTTGCTGTGATTTCTTGTTTTTGCCAACTCTTAAGTGGTAACTAGCATTAGTAACTCTTAGACGGTAGAAATTTAGTTTCTTTATTGAATTTAAGCACTTGTATTGTGATGAATATACTGAGAATATATTGTACATCTTTGTTCTTATTGTTGTATTTTTTTTTTTGAAAGAATCGTCGTATGTTTTTATTAACAAGGAAGTTCTCTTCAGGACATTAAAACATCTGGGGAGTTTGAATCTGGATCAAATCAGAAGAGGTCAAGGGACAATGATAAATTTTTCAGTACCCCATCAAAGGGCAGCAAGAAGCATAATGATAAAGAAATTTCCAGCTCTCCAGCAGCTGATAGTGGGTTTCAGTCTAACTATAACAGCCCCAACTGGGATCCAAGTGCTGATAATACTCAGCAAAGTTCACAAACATGTCAATTTCCAGCAACTATGGATAGAGATGAGTCTTCATCTCAAAATTTGGAAGATATAGCTCTTAAATATCTGAAAATAGATATGGAAGAACACCGTTTCTGTTACATACCACCAAGGGTGGAAGTCAAGAGACGCGACCACCTGCACTATTCACGGAAGAGGGGTGATGGTTCTTTAGGCTACGTTGCCCATGCTGATTACTATATCCTACTTAGAGCTTGTGCAAAAGTGGTCCAGGTTGATATTCGTATTATGCATATCGGTGTACTCAGTTTAGAAAGAAGATTGGGATGGATTGAAAAGTGGATTGATCATAGTTTGGTGGAAAAATGTTCTGGTGGCCCTGTTGCAAATGTGGATGATTCAGAAGATGAATCTGTTAATTTATCGAATATTAGTATATAATTTGTTGATGGGAAAAATTGCTAGACTTTGGGGATCATCAGCTAATGAAGTCATCAGCAGCCGTTAGTGAGAGGTAGAGACAATTTTCCAGTGTTTGCTCACAAGAATGAATATCTAGAAGAGGCTTCCCAGTATGCGCAGTGAGATATCCCTGCTGTCTTTTACTATCCTAGTGTTGAAAAGGTGTGGTGAGGGTGGTTTTGTGCTGGTCAAGCTTGAAGAGAAACAGCTTCCAGCTGCAGATTGGTCAGGCTGCAGAATTTTCCAGAGCTGCTACAGTTGCGTTGCGTTTTGGGGGGATAAATATCAGAGAACTGCATGAGTGCACTTTGAGATGGTCTTTTGTTATGTACAATTGTACAGCAGGCAGCAGAAGTGTGCAGATTTTCTATGATTATCATGAACTGTGCGAGGACACTGTGAGACAGTCTTTTGTTATGGTTCGGTTGGCTGTAAGCTATCTTGCAGCATACCAACATTACCAAGAGGCAGTAAGCATAAATGGTTCTGGTTCAGGATGGTGCAGACTGGGGCAGTGACTCTTGGTAGTCCCTTTCAGCATGTCAATCAAGGATAAACACTGATGATGTGTTCTAGGCTCATTGGGTTTGTGGATAAGGGTTGTTTTCCGTAATCAAGGATGCTTGCAAGCTAGTGAAAGAGCAGTGAGAAGTCTTTGATTTTTGAGGCAAGAGTCATGGACTTGGGACTCTTGTTTTCACAAGACATAGTGATATGCTGCAAGGCTTGCAACTAAACTTTCTGCTATACAATTATCTTTTCGTCATTAATATGCTCAAAGTGGTCAATTATTTATTTTTATTTTTTTTAATTTTTTTTTTTTTTGTTGGGGGGGGGGGGGGGGTGTGGGGGAGGAGAGAGGTAAAGATCTTATTTGTTTTGTTCCTTGCTTTTCTATATTCATTGGGAGTAAACCAAATGTTTCAATTTCTATCTCATAGGAAGCCCTAACCCTTCATGTGTTTAGGTGGTTAGCAGTTTGACATCGATTATGGATGTAATTGCTTCTGTTTTCGTTTCTTTATCTATATCTATATATTACTATAAAGTGGAGTTTGGCAATGCTACTCTAACAAATTTTAATGAGTAATGTACAATAGATTTCTCTATGGTCATGCCTCATGCTTGCTTTTGATCTTTGTTTCTATATAAAAGAAAGCCTGCTTTGTTCTCAATATTGCCTCTTCTCCAACCTCTTATGTATATAGAGTTGGGATTTGTACTGTCAAATAGAAATTGCTCATGCTTAAGATTTAGCTTCTCCCTGTTCTCAATTGTAATATACTCCGTATATGCATCACAACTAGTTTATTTGGTAAAATAGGGATGAGTGGTGGTGGTCGTCGTGCCTATGACTCTTCATCAGCATCCTTTGGGCTTCTTTTACACCAATACACCATAATAAATGTGAGATTCACGCCTTCAACATAAGTTTAGATGATTTAAATTTACTCATTTGGTGAAGAAATACACAAGTTTCTAATACAATATTCTGTTTTTAAACTGCAGATTTGGAAATATGCAAGTGAAAATTTAATTTTATTTAAAGCTAAAACATAGGTGATGTGATGCTTGACTGCATGAAGGTAATAGAATATTTGAAATCTTGATTACTTGCTATTTTTGCTTATAGTACATCTTCCTAGAAGAATTAGTATTTGGCATTTCTTCTTTGATAATTTATAGCTTATAACCCTCATATAGGTTTTATTAGGCGTGTTCAATACTGTTTAATTTCTTCCATCTTTTATGAAGATTTGTAATCATCATCATCAAGTTACTCCATAGTGGATTGGTGGGTTTCCTCCCGGCACTCCGGCTCCCATGGTAAATTCGTTCTTGTTTCTTTGCTTTACTTGCTTTCGTTCTTCGTTGTTGTTGATTGTCGTTAATCATAAACTTGCTAGCACATTCGATAATCCTTTCACGCAAAGGTAGAAAAGTAGATTTTAGTTTGGAAAATTTGAGTTCAATTTGTGCTTTTCATGTGTATTTTAGTTGAAAAGGTATCTTTTAATTTATATGTTTTTCTAAATATATATTTGTTTTTAGTAATTCGGAGAACTCATACCCTTTTTCTTGTAAATTTTAGGTTCTAGGATTTTGGGAGAAAATAGATAGAAACTTGATTTAGGTTGTATAATTTGGATCATTGGTTAGAGCAAATTAGAATGATGGTTTGGGTTTGCAAATGTAGAAAAGTAGAATTAAGTTTGGAAAATTTGAGTTCAATTTGTACTTTTCATGTGACTTTTAGTTGAAAATATCAATTTAGTGTTGCTTTGATTGGGGAAGAGCAATTGTGTTTGTTGTTGGGAACTAAAAGTTGCAATTCCCAGATTGGTTTCTGATTGGGAGTTTAAGTTTGTGATGCTTCAGAAACAGTTTGTTTCTGTTTTAAAGGTTTTAGTTTGTCTAATTTCAATCTAGAGCTGTCCAACTCGGGGGAGTGCAAATGTGTATATTTTTGGTTCCTTTTTTTTTTTTTGGTTATCTGATTAATTTCATGAGATCTTTCTTCTAATATACTGCATCAATGTCCTGTAATAGTGTAATTACAGAACTTATGATAATTTTGGGGTTAGTGCATATCTTGAGAGATGTTTCTTGCTACATTTGGTAATTAACATTATTTTCTTTTCTTTTGTTGGTAATCTATGCTAGGTTTGTGTACCCAAAGGAGCCTGTACGTTTTGCAAGTCATAAGGTAAATATGTTAGTATTAACTCAGTATATAGTATATTTATGCTCTTTACACTATCTCATGAGGCACTTTTTTGCAAATTGGTGTGATCACTAATAAAGTTTATGTTTTTTTTCCCAATTAATGATGCTTTGATTGTTTTTGGGTATCTTGATTCTGTTAAGGTTTATATAACAAGTTTTGACAATGTGATTCCTTTTTATTTGTACTTTAGAGTTTAGATTATTAACTTTCTGCCTATCTACTGTACTTTAGAGTTTAGATGTTGTGATTCAATATTGGTGGTTTGTAGGACATTTGATTTTGTGAGCTTTGCATTGATTGAGATTGGTCTTTTTCCAAAAAATAAAAAAAAATTTTAAAAAAAAATCATCGTTTTTTTCTTTTTTTTTAAAAAAAAAATAAATAAATTATATATATGTTTTAATTTTAAATTTCACATTGCTCCAATTATCTCATCTATGTTTACCATTTTTCTACAAATCTTTTGTTTTCTCATGAATCCCTCTGTTTTTGTTCCATATTAACCGTTTGCTAATTTCTAGGTTTCAAATCCCCTACATTCAATTTCCTTTGGTTAGGGATGCTTGGATGCAGTTGCCATTGAATCAGAAGAGGAAGTTCACTCTAATGGAAAGAATCAAGGTAGTGAAACAAACTCTTGAAATTTATTTGTTGTGTTAAATGCTTGCTTAAAAATTCAAAATGCATAACATTGTCAATTAATATCCTCTTCTAGGCAAGAACTTATGTGCTAATTCCAATTTAAATGTTAGTATACTCATTTTATGATTCTTGATTCTTCTAAGGTGGAATATTGAACTTATAATATAACAAGTGTCGTTATGAAAGATTGGGAAATTTTAGCAATCAATTCTAAATGCCAAATAATGATTTACTGTAAAAAAAATTTAAATTAAAAACAAAGAGTTGGGGGGATATCATAAGGTCAGTTGACGTTTGTTTATTTTGCCTTAACTGATGTTAAAAAAGAGAAGGTTTGCATCAATTTTAATTATTGCTGACTCTGTACCCTGTAAAATATGGCACAATGAGTATGGAAGTTTAATAATTAAACTTGCATGGTTATGCAAGAAGCTATTTCTTCATAATTTCTTGATAATGTAATAATTTCTTCATAATTTCTTATTTAGAAATTTAGTTATATCTTCATAATTTTGTTAATTGAACTCAAAGTTCGAAGAAGATCTAATATGAATTAAAAGTGTTGCCAAACTTGATTTGATGGATTTCTAAACCCCCACCGGTGTCCCTCCCCTTTGTGGTGTTAAAATTGTAGTAACGTTCTTGCCCCACCCCCATCCCCCTGGTAACTAATGGGAGTAGTTGATTTGAATTTCATTAGTTATTATGTTGCTTTTCTTTGCTTATACCTATGTCATCTCCCTGTTTGACATGTTTTAGCGTAATTAAGGTGAATGTGGGCGTAATATCATCTACTATGTAATCTAAGTGGGTTGTCTAGCTTTAGATAGGTATCCACTGTGGACTTTTTTTTTATAGTTCCTTATATTACTTCTAATACCAAGCTAATGTAGTATAGATCTTTGGATTATTCATACAATTCAACACTATAAAGCAAACTATGGTATTTTAGATTAGTATATAGTGTGGGTTTTAAGGTTTTTTCTATAAAAAGTGTAATTAACACACATAATTATTAAGATATTTGCAGGTAATTTTACAGATTTCCTTTGGTTTATCTAATTTTTAGATTCTGCAATGCTGATTTCTTTTATGAAGAGAGTATAGTTATCTATTTCTATGGATTGTTTAGCTTTTGATAAGTTTTCATTATGGACAAAGAAAGGACCTTACTAGGTTCATCTTATGGAGTTTACTATAGCACTTAAGTGTTGTTATCAAAAGATATGGACAAAACCACACTTGCACTATCAAATTTTTTCTGTTTGTGCTGATAGGATGATTTTCTCTATGAAATAATAGCTATGGATTATCTTGGAGTAAAATTTCGGTCAATCAGTGGGGAAGGCAAAGTAGTTTGTACTAAAGAAATTACGAGTATATAGGATTTTTCCCAAGTGTTTTTTAGTTGTCTTGTATTACTGATGCATTGTTTATGGTTTTATCATGATTAGTGTAATCCAAAATATGTCTACTTCCTTATTATGCCTTTTGTGTTTCTTCTGAAGAATGTTTCTAAATATTCGTCAAAATCTTTTTGTTCCCACAAAGATTGAAGTAGTGAAGAGTATTTGATAGAACTGCTTGCTTTTATCTAAAGACTGCCAATTACTATTGTTAGACTTGATCAATGTCAATTTCGCAGCTTAATACTTATCTTACTAATAACTTGATGTGCTTTACACCTTATATGATTTCCAATGTGACATATATATATATATACATATATATATATATACATATATATATATATATATATAATGTTTTTCTGGAAATCCAGTGGGAGAAGAAAAGAGAATAGCTGCAATAGAGAGAAATTCAAGGGTTTCTGCAGCAACCCAGTAATGGTGGTGGTTGCGGTGGCAGGAGTTTCGTCATAGGGGATTGATCAATCAACTGGTTCATTTCCGAATCCCTGCAGCATAATGGCCTGTGGTCTAGAGAGGAGCCCCTTTCCTGGGCTTCCCTAGCTAGCCACTTGCACCAGGTAGAATAAGGGTGGTGAACACTGACGCTGCAATCTTGGATGGTATAGGGACAGGATTGGGAGCAGTGTATCGAGATGATAGTGGCAAGGTTGTAGCTGTGGCTGTACGAATTGTAGCTGTGGCTGTACGAAGAGAGAAAGTGGACAGTTCTGTGGAGTTGGTGGAAGCTTTGGCGGTGAGATTTGGGATCTTGGGGTTCACTCAGGTGGAACTTGAATGTGACGAAATAGATGTTGTGAGGAACTAAGGGCGGTCAATCAATGAAAATATGGTAGGTTGGCAGGAAGCCTTGTGTCATGTTTGTTGGAGATATTTGCCTCGCTGTCGATGAATTTGTTGCCTTCTCTTGTTATCACACTAAACGGAGTAGGAATACTTGTGCCCATCTTGCTGCTAGATTAGAGCCTTTGAATTGGTTGGAGCACGTTTCCGTTGACGCATATCCGCGGGGTGTTGTTGTTGGCAGGGTTCAACTTGCTGTATTATGTTCTTCAATGCTACCTATAATTAGAGGGTGTTCTAATGTTAGACTGATTTGACCTTGTATCATCAAATGAATACTGATTAGGGGGGTTTCTAAGAATATTTTCTAGGGAAAAAAAATTGAATTCTATTAGGGGGGTTTCCAAGAATATTAACATTTGAATCATCAAATGTGTTGGAATTGTGTGCAGAATCTCTTGCAGTCCGTATGCCTCTAATCTCTCCAATTTGTGAAGATGTAGCCCTTTGAGTCTCACTTACATATTTTACGTGATTGCTTCTCTTCTTCTATAGTTTGGAATGATATTTTTGCAAGGCTTTTTTAACCACCAAATTTTAATTTTCATCTCTTTTAAAATGCTGATTGGAAGGAGTGGTTATATTATGATTTGAGTTCAGACAAAAAATGGAAATCAATCTTTGTTACTGCCTTCTGGCATCTGTGGTTACAAAGAAATTTGATGATTTTTGAGCAAAAAACTATTAGTCCCTTATCCTTATTCACGAAATTTCTGGTTGATTTTTAATTTATTGAGGTTGTTTTCCAGGTTTCTAGTCAAAGTAACAATCCAAGGAATGATCAGATTGTGAACAAGAAATGGAGGAATGATCAGATTGTGAACAAGAAAGGGCAGGCACCCAAAGAAGGATTCTTCGAGATCAATACAGACGGTGCTTAGGTAAATAATTAAAAGCTCTGTTGATTCATGGTATGTTGGATTTTCCTGCAAGTATAGTGCTGTATCAACTCTTGCAGCAGAGCTCTATGCTATGAACCATGGTTTAGCCATAGCTGAGGACTTAAAGCTAAAGAAAATCGAGATTGAAGCAGATGCAGAATCATTGAGGACAATGCTTCTAACTTCAGGCTCCAATCCACACCATAAATTAGCTGCTGCTGTGTATGATATAGCACAGATTTTAAGGAAGTTTGAAGTGGCTATTGTGACTCACGTTCCAAGGAAAGAAATAAGTTAGCTCATAGCCTTGTGTTGTTTGGCAAAAATATGGCAGTGGGTTATATGACACACTTCATAGTGCTTGAATGTGTTCAGTTCCTGTATGAGGAAGATTTGGAAGGCGTTGCAGCTGCTTCAGTCATCTAGTTTCTGCGACAGTTCCCCTCTTCTTGCTGTATGGAAGTTTCTTTTGGGTATGGGTTGTATGACTGTCAGTTTAGGTTGGTTGATTAGCTTCGGTTTTATGATAGATCAGTGTGTTGGTCTGCTTTTGTTGTGCATCAATTTTGCCCCTTGTACAAAGTGGGATGCAGTTTGTAATTAAACTATGGCAATTAGCCTATTAATCTAATGTCATCTCTTTTATTATTTTTTTTTTAAAAAAAATCATCAAATGTGGTGGTGTATTCATATTTTACCTTACAATGAATTTAGCTTTAATCTCTTGCCTTACAATAAAAATAGAATAAAGTTTGGGGAATAATGGGAAATGTTCTAGCCTTGCTTGTACATTGAAACCATCCAAATACTAAAGGTTTTGAAACCATCCCAATACCCTTGTTGTGTGATATCATAGGATCCATTTTAGAGGGCTTTGGACTATTTGACTAGTCCAAAGATCATTTATCATAATTTAGCAATAGATAATGACGACCCAAAAAAACGAACTTATTATCTCCATAAAGCGGAAAATACAAGTTGATATCAGAAATCTGTAGGATTTTATAGGTACTATAAAGCGGAAAATCATGAATCATATTCATAAAGCACTTAATCCCAAGATCGCATGCATAACACACAAGACACATAATCATACCTTTAAAGCGTGATCTCCACGAAGCTAATCGACTGGCAAACTAGGGAGAGAATAGAGTCTTAAGCGTTGCTTCTCTAATTAGTCCACGAGCTTCGAACGAGTCATCCACCAATACTAGATTGGTCGAGTGAAAGGGAAAACCACGATCACCACCTTTAATGGACTAACCGACCACCACGAACCACCACCACCAAGAATCACCACAACCGGCGCCAAGGGAGGAGGAGAGTGCCGTGAGAGAGAGAGAGAGAGATTTGAGGGGCTTGGTCTCGTGTTTGCTAATTCAGGTTTTGATCTTACTGATCAATCGAATTGCTATGCAAAAACCTAGGCAAATAGTCAATCTACTTATAATCACATTATAATTTGACTAGGTTAGGAAGCCCAAAACCCTCAAACCTTCTCTAAATGGCCGGCCATACTAGGGGATGAGGCCCGTCATGGGCTTCGTCCTCTCGTGCTCGATTTAGGCCCTTTGTGTGACCTTATAGGATCCGTCCAAGTGGGCTTTGGCCTATTTTACTAGCTTAAAGATCGTTGGTACCTCTAGCTATGATATGGCGACGAAACAAATGTACAAACTTAATTATCTCTATAATTTGATCCATTTATATATATCTAGTAATTGCACATGACGAAGACATAAATCCTTCAATATCAACTTGTATTGTTAATATCAAGGGCATTTTAGTCTATTTTCCATTTGAATGATGGGCAAATTGAATTGGTATTTCCGGCATTCCGTAGTTTACATGGATCTTCCCGTAACGAGTTCCTTGTTTTCTCCAATATTGATGTTAACGATGGACGTCAGATTACTGAACCCTCATTTAAAACCCATACCTTAGAACTCTCACTCTCTCTCCACCCCCTCATTCACTCCGACGCCGCTGTAGCACTACTCTTTTATCAATTGATGAGCTTTTCTTCGATGGTTTCCTCCCCCCCCCCCCCCCCCCCCTTCACTGCCTTCATCCGAAAAAACTGAACCGAAACCAGATACTGGCCTGAACGAACCTTACCCGTCTCTTGCCGAACCAGATTCTGAACTCGAGCCCTAAACCAAACCGTCGGCTTTGATCACTTCGAATAACCCAATTTTAACCGCATCGAAGCGGTGAAGGGAGATTTCATGCGGACCAAGAAAAAACCGATGAATGAATCTGAAAAATAGGTGGAGAAAACCGAGAAGAGAAAGAGTAGAAAAATGATGATGAATTTTGCCGGCGACGGCATGGCTACCTCGTTAGTTTGATTTCGTAAAATTGGGTAATTGAACTTATTGAATTTGGATATTGTTCTATAATTTGATGATTATGATTTGTACTAGAGTATTGTAATGTGTGGATGCAATTAGAATTTTAAGTTTTGTTATCCTGATAATTATAGAAATTGAAGTTTTTTTTATTTTATTTGATTTCCTCATGAAGTTTTTTTATTTGATTTTCTCTCTCCTGCAACCCAGATCTAAGTAAAGTGGAGGAGTAAACGTCCATTACTCTTCTCGTCAATTCAAGATCCGTAACACGTTTTGTAAAAGAAATGAAAAAAAAAAAAAAAAAAACAGAGTCCAACTCAGCTTTCAATATTTTATGAATACTTTCCAAAAAGCAAACCTACTATTTACAAGATTGCCATGACATTAACAATATTGTTTGTTGATATCCGATATCAATGGGGTCAGCCTCAATGCTAATATATACAAGATTCATTAACCTCTACAGTGTCACTACTACACAAGCTTTGTTCTAAATTGGTAGATTATTTATGTTGTCATCTTCAAGGCTTTCCTCGGATGAAATGTACCGGATGATAGAGACTACATCGCTCATCACGGGTCGTTCTTTTGGTTTTTCTTGAACACACATGTTTGCCACGACGAGTGCTTGGTAGATTCTAACAAATGTAAAACCCCCCTGATAAAGAATCGGATCAACTAAGTCTAAAATTCTCTTTTGGTCCTCCAATATCCAGCATACTTGATAAAACAAACGTTGTATCTCATAATTAGTTCTAGTTTTAGGAAATTCCGAAGTTAAACTTGCATTTGTATATATAAAACAAGGGAAATAGAAACTAACCCAAGATTGCCAATTGCCCTTATGCTCCTTATATGCACTTGCGATTTCATAGGATCGTCGCCCTGAGATTAGCTCTAATAAAACTAATCCCAAGCAAAATACATCTGTTCCCAAACTCAACACGCCTTCATAGCCATACTCCGGCGCAAAATAGGTTCCCACAATCCTCTTGGATACCACCGGTTCACTATGGAAAGGCCCAACCTTAGATAACCCAAAATCAAAAAGCTTGGGATTAAAGTTGTCGTCTAGGCTGATGGTAAAGGGACATAGGTTGCGGTAGATGATTGGAGGGTCGGCTTTGTTGTGCAAATATTCCAAAGCCATAGCAATGCCCGACGCTATCTTCATTCTCGTGTCCCAATCTAAAGGTCGCGTTTGCAGGGATCACCTATCTGAAATTTCAAAATTTTCGACGACAGAAGAAATCAGCTTGAAACAAATAAGATTTTGGTTAAAAATCAGATAACAATGTAATAAAAGTTGATAATTTTTTTTACCGTGTAGATACTTGTCCAGGGATCCCAAAGATAGATATTCATGCACTAAATATCTACAATCATTTCCTTCATCACAATATCCTATCAAACGGATCACATTTGGATGATTGAGGCGACTCGATATCTTCACATGTAAAAGATAGTCTCTACCTCGTCGACGTGATCCCCTCCTGTCCAAATGCTCGATAGCTACGATCTATTATCAAGCAAGCGATCAAGAAGAACAGATCATAATAAATACATGATAGAAAATCACAAAGTAATAAACAGAAAAATGAATTTGATTCAATTCATTTAAAAACAGGCAGAAAAAGCATACTAAGGTCCATGTTTAATTGTTTATACCTCTCCAGTGTTTTCGAGTGTCCCTCTATACACTTTTCCATAGATGCCAGCTTCCTCCACTAGACACTCCGGATTAAACTTCTTTGTAGCAATTTCTATCTCTTGATAAGATAAACGCTTCTCAACTGGAAGACTATCGTCAATGACCTCAATATCATCTACTCTTTCAGCTGTATTAGGCTCTTTGTCGTCTGAAGAAGAAAATAGAGGAGAGTCATCAGTTGATTACTTATAATCCTTTGAACAAAAATAAACATTTTATGTAAGATAAAGGCATGAAATTTAGGGGAGAACTTCAATTGATTAGTAGCTTATTGCATGTTAATGACTTATTTCATGTTAATGCATGTTAAAGCATATTGATGACACATAAGTACACCCATATAATATTGTAAAAGACATAATATATGGTGATATAAGCTAAAAAGAGATCAGAACATGAAAATTTTAGTTGATAATCTAGAAATCAGATGAAATCGATACAATAACTTTGGCAAAACACACATTGGCAAAACAAGCTTGGTAATGTAAGCAATTCCGGAGAGATCACTAAGTAGCAATTGTGATAGATTGTGCTTGAACATTTTGTGCAATTACTTTTGTTTAAGCAAGTATTAAAATCTAATCCAGAGAAGACTTGACATTGATTATTATAATAAATAAAGGCCAACAAATAATAAGCTAAGATGCATAGTAAGGGCATGAAGGTAAAAATTAAACAATATTTTCGAGATTATTATGCAATTTTTTTTACAAAAACTATAAGGAGGGTTTTGGACATAAACGAGCAGGGGAATACAAAATTATTAAATTCATTAACATGACCCAAAATTTCATATTCAAGATTTCAATTTAGGGCTAACTATTGATTAATATAAATAATATATAATTCAAAATTTAAAATTGCATTAATACTTACCTAGTTTGCCAGTAATCCTTTTGGATTCTTTGCTGTGTTGGGAAGATGAGCCACCAAAACAGAAACAACTCATAATTTTCGAGGCAACGAACTCAGGCCAACTCCCAAACTATACTTGCCTGAAATTATTTTCAATTAATCAATTTTTGTAATAATAAATTATATTCCATCAAAGTTAAATAGAGTTGATTATACAGGTTGAGATTAGTGACTAATTAATTAACATTCATGGCATTTTAGAGGGCTAATGGTAAAGAAGTAAATAAGTGCTTTATTGATTACACTATATCATACAAAAATTTCTTGTATACAGAGAGAGCGTTTTATCAAATTATGCATAAATGATCTTAGCAACTATAGTATCTCACAATTTGATTTGAACTGTCATAAAATATCAAAACATGAACGAAAAATTGGTCACATGTATAAATGTAATTGTTAAAGTGGCTTTTCACATGCTGAATTCATCGGTTGTTATGCTAAATTATATATTGTTATTACTTGGAGTTTGTTAAAGTAGGTTCTGACAAGTCATTTGATGAACTATTAAACAAACATGTTTCTCATTTAAATGACATATTTTCTAGTTATAAATCTAAGTCTTATAGATTAAAGGAACCTTCCTTATTAAAGATTAAAGGAAAATATTCGATACATCAAAAGGATGGGTGAAACAAGACCGGGACAGTGACTTCTGCACACCACAAGTCCACAACACATCACATTGTCAACATACAAATTCCACACAGAGACAAATTGTGCACCAAATTACACTATGAAATATTGAAAATCATCCGCTACTAGGGCTATTTTAATTTTATTTTTTTGAACAAATAAATACCGCTATTTTTATTTCTTTCTTAATCACTTTTGTGGGATTATTTACGTTAATTTTCTCTTTTAAAAAAAATAGTCATTTCTAAAAAAAAAAAAAATTAAATCACCTCCACCTAACATATATAAAAATGAAAATATCTACAAGAAAACTTGTGGGTAATTTAATTGAGCTTTAGTTAGTAAAAAGTTGGTCTTAACTCCACTCATGTGAGGTCAACTCAAATTTGAGATTGACTCGAACGGTTAATGTGTCGAGTCGATAGTCTCAATAATGGATTCGAAATGCGAGTATTACAGCTTGAGATTAATAATATTGCTTACTTTCTTAGTGAAAAAATAATGCTACATACTTGAACAAAGCGAGGTGCGAACCTAGAGCAAAGCAGTCCTGTGTGGCATAAAGAAGGCGAGAGATTTCGGCCTCAAGGATATTATCCTCGAATCTGATTCTTTACTCTTAGTTAACAAGCTCAAAAAGAATTCCCTTGCTTTTGCTTCTGTTGATGGTATTATTGAAGATATAAGTGTAGCTAGCTCTAGTTTTTCTTCTATTATTTGGTCTCATGTAAGGCGTAATGGGAACTTTTTTGCCCACCACCTCGCTAGGTTAGTGCGGTTGCGTAGTGAACAATGTTGGGAAAATCACGTGCCTAACGAGATTGCCCTGTATGTACTTTTGGATGATTAATGAACTAGCCGCTTTTTTTTTTAAAAAAAAAAAAGTCAAAGCTTCTTTTTAGTTTCTACTACTCGTACTATAAATTAATATTAATTAAATAAAAATAATATTTTTTTTGAAAAAAAAATATTTATATAATGCTGACATACCTCGTACTATAAGTAAATAACACTAAAGAAATCAATAAAGATCAAGCATTATTTAAATATCAGTCAGTATAGTGTTGCATACCTTGGGCGTTTACTATGCTAAAATGAATGTCTTTGAAGCTTAAAGGAAATGACAATGGCGAAAAATGTAAGTATGTGAAAGTGTGTATAGAGATTGTAATACAAAAGCTTACGGAATGGTGCAGGAATTACATAACCTCTCAAATATTCTTCTTCAATTTTACTAGATGAACCCCGTGCGATGCACGGTTTGCTAGTATTTTCTTAAAAAATATTTTTCATATTTATGTGATTAAAATTGTTATTATATTAGTTTTATAATATTAGATAAAATTCCTAATCTCAAAAGATAATATTTTGTATTTAATTAATTTAAACTTTAAATCTCATTCGTCAATTTTGCTTACGTGACATTTGAATTATTTAATTGTATAAGAAATTAATAATTTCTTATTTAATTGGTTATCACTTAAATTTATAATCCTACATGACGCGGTTAGAAAATTAAATCTCACATGACTCTCTAAAAACTCGGGGAAAAACTCAAATGACAATGACAAAAAATGCAAGTATCTAATGTGAAAGTGTTAATAAGATATTGTAGGAACATTCGAAAACTTAGGAAATGTTGGGGATTATATAATCTCTCAAATATTATTGCGTTCGTTTTTCTTTTTTTTAAGGAAATTATGTTTATTCTTTAAAAACTTCCTATCGTTGTAAATCAATACGAGTAGCAAATGAATCACGTAGGTTTTTTAAAAAAATAAATAAAAAAATAAATAAGAAGAGAAAAAAAAATGGTTACACATTTGCCAATGCATAACAAATGAAAAAAAGAGAGGAGAGAGATAGGTAAGTGGGACCACTTTTAATTGTACCATTATCATCAATAATCAATAATCATTAATAATATACTACCTCCGGTTCATTTTACTTGCAACAGTTTTCATTTTGGGGTGGTTCAAATTACTTGCAACAATTTTTTTCCTTATTTGGTAACTTTTGGCCTATAAAATGACATATATGCCCTTACTTTTTTTTCTTAAACACCCTTATTAAATTACAAATCTGATTTCATTAAATTAAATCCCAACCTTAATTAAACTCTCATCCCATTTAATATTCTCTCTCCTCCTCCAACCCCATTTTCATGGTGGCTTCATGGTGTTACGAGCGGCGGGGGGTTGCAGTGGGTCGGGTTTCGTGTTTCAGATCGGCGGATTTCGTGGGTTAGTTTCGTGGGTTTGGTTTCATGGGTTTGCTGGGTTGGTGAGGTTTGGTGGGTATGGTTTCATTGGTTTGGTGGGTTGGTGGACCGACAATGCTAGGTGCGAGGGATGGTGGTGGTGGGTTCGTGGGTTGCTGGGTTCGTGGGTGGTGGTGGTGGTGCGTCGGGGTTTGCTGGGTGTGTGAGGTGGTGGTGGGGTGCGTCGAGGTTTGCTGGGTGTGTGAGGTGGTGGTGGTGCGTCGGGGTAGCTGGGTGTGTGAGGTGGTGGTGGTGCGTCGGGGTTTGCTGGGTGATGCTTGGTGCTTGGTGGTGTTGCTGGTGGTGGGCTATTTAATTTAATTAAGTTTGAATTTGTTTTTTTTTTGGTTAGATTAATAGTTAATCACATACCCTTATTTTCCCATAATCATGTTTTCAATCTTTTGCCTTGGTTTCCGAAAACTTGTACTTTGTTGCAAGTAAAATGAACCGGAGGTAGTATATACTAAAAGACACACCAGCAATGATACGTGTCATTTCATGGTATGTCCTTTTTTTTTTTTTTTTTTTGGTATAAAATTGTATTTAAAAAAATCTTATACAATATAGTAACTTAAAATATATATATACTAAAAGACACACTAATGACAAGTGTCATTTCCTGGTGTGTCCTTAGTGTTTTTTTTTTTTTTTTTGATATAAAATTGTATTTAAAAAAATCTTATTCAAAAATAACTTCAAAATCTTATACAATATAGTAACTTAAAATAAAATAGATTTAACATATTTTTAACTCAAATATTTATGTATTTATAAAAAAATATTATTGATATACTTTTGATTATAATCTACATAATTTTATATTTAATATATCTTTCGTAACCCTTTATATTGATCAAATTTATCAGCTATATTTTTAGATTTTTTTTTTGGGTTTTTCTAAACTATACCCCTAAGGTATTCGAGTTTCTAAGGTGTACCCATGCTTTTTCAAGTTTCTAAGTTGTGCCCCTCAACTCACTAGCATTAATGAATGATACCCTCCTTGGGACTTCCACGTTACCTAAAGTTAACTATAAATTTAATAGAAAGATTATAAAAGGTAAGGAAATGGTAGGAGAAATAAATCTTAGCCACCGCAACCCTAATAATGAAAACTGAAACCACGAAATCACACTCTCAAATAACTTTTAAACAACTAATAAGGGTACATTTTAGTATTGATAAGGAGTTGAAGGGCACAACTTAGAAACTTAAAAAAGCATAGATACACTTTAGAAACTCAAATACTTTAGGGGTATAGCTTAGAAAAACCTTTTTTTTTTTTATAAAAAACTAATTATAATTAATGATAGTTTAATAGTAATTATTGAAAATTATCGTGCATGACACTGGAACTAACCTAGTTTAACAGTAATTAAACACATCATCACATTCAAAAAAAAAAAAACATTATCACATATTTTTCGAGTAAATTAATAATAATATTACAAAATACTACGTAATTATTTAAGGTATAAAGTAATTATGAAACTTAAATTTAGAAGTTTAATTATTTTTTTGATAAGTACATTTAAGTGAAAAAATTGATTATCAAATCGATATTGATCCGGCACCTAGGATTTAGAACTGGATAGGGTTTGATGCTATAAAGTAATAAAGCACTCCAATCAAAACTAAAGGGAATATTGAATTAAACTAGACCAATTACAACAAAACGGTATACGAAGTATTAAATCTACTTTTCCCAAAAGCATTTTCATTTTTCAATAAACCTAAACAAAATTCTATTCTGTCCCATGGGCCGTGGCCAATCAAAAATTGTCCGTGAAAAATAAACTTTCCATTTAAGGAAATAGAATATTTTATTTTTAGTAAAAGGAAATTGAACCATATACGGAGTATTTATTTATTATTATTATGCTTTTATCTTTATTGCTTTTTTCATATGCTATATGCTCGTCTTTTTTGTCTTTTGTAAAAAGTTTGCCGGTCTAATTTGTCTTTAAAAGAATCTATGCAAGTAGTTAAAAAAAATAATAATAATAATAATAAAAAAAAACCAAACAAATAAACTATGCCTTGTCAAAAAAATATACTTTCTTTGTTCTAAAGTATTGCTTTAAAAATGAAATTACGCATCTCAAAACACATTTTATATGCTAAATATTTATAATTATATAAGAGTAAAAATTATAAAAAGTTGATATCGTGAAAGTATTTTACAAAATAAATTTAACAAAATCTCACATGACTATATTTTATTTCACGTATAAATGATAATTTGTGGTCAAACAATGGTGCAAAAGTCCAGTTATTGCAGTATTACTAAAACAGAGGAAGTATGTGGTATCTTTCTTTAGGCATAGTGCTCGTACTTGGTATATAAAGTCAAAAATATTTCATTACTCCGTCTATCATAAATTACTCGCAACATTTTGACCTTTTGTCTTATTTGCACATCTCACTTTAATTATTTTTTTTAGATATTATATAAAGTCAATGTAATCATGTTAAATGTTATTGGATCTATTTTAATGTATAGTTCGTTTCTGAATATAAATTTTTTTATAGGTTTTATAAATATATTATAAAAAATATCGATAGTCAAACATGTGCATCGACAAGTGTGTCCAGTTTAATATTGTAAGTAACTTGGAATTGAGAAAATATTACAAGTCGATGAGACGATGACCATATGTATATCAGTGTATCATTTCACTTTATTTTATTTATTTATTTATTTATTTTGAATAGATATTTTTATTATTTTATTTTGTTTGCAAATAAATAGTGCAAATTACTTGCTTTTTATTAATTTATTTAAAGTTATTTCATTATAGAATATTACCAGAATTTCTCGTTAAAAAAACATATAACCGAAACTTATTTTATTTTATTTGCGCTTTTTTTTCCTGATATATGATTGGTAAAAGGTAAAAACTAGAATAAACCCGGTCTACAATAACTTAATGTAGACCCAACCTTCTAGTATACCATACGAATGTGATTATATCATACGAAATGTGATTATATTACTACAAAAGTGATTATATCATTCTGAAACTGTTATGTAAATGTATCACTAAAAAAGTGAACTTATCATTATAAAAAGTATCAAATAGTAAATTACATCATTCAAAATATGATTTTAAGATTATATAATTCAAAATATGACTCAGAAAAAAATAATTATATAGTATAAAAAAGTGATTATATAATCCAGAATGTGATTATATTATTTGAAAGTGTCAAATTTTGGGTCTACAATAATTTATTGTAGACCGGGTCCATACAAGACCAAAGAACATGACCTCCGAAAAGAACATTAGACATTTTTTAAAGAACTTGGAATAAAAAGAACATGTTAGTGTTTGAAAAATTAACCTTGCTTGGTTATCTTTCAGTTGGCTTCAATTCATTACTATTCTTCTTTCTCCTCTAATTGTTCTTTTTTGAACACTTGTACTTTATAGCTTTAATTATTATTTCTTTTTTTAAAAAAAAACCCAAATTCACAAAATTAAACACTTTAACTTTAAAATTATTGAAGAAAAACAATTTGCATGTACAAAATTTATACTTACATTTTACTTGAATCCACCATTTGTTTAAGTTTGAAGGTTGAATTGTTGAAATAAGTTCAATTTTTCCCTTGGGTTTCACTTTGAAGATGAACAATTTTGCTATTTTGAATTTTTTTTGAAAAATAGAAAAAGATAGAGAGAAAAGTTATGGAGAGAGAAAATGAGTACTTTGGAAATGATTTTTACCCAAATTCATTGAAATTCTTAAATGAAAACGATGGTGTAAAAGAGAGTAAAAATTGGCAGCAAGAAAGATAGTGATAGGAAGGGAAAGAGGAGTGAGAAATTGCAGGAGAAGAGAGTGATGGATTTGAAGTTGTAAGAAAATAAAAACATGTTCATTTTTTACCCATGTTCTTTTAAATATACTAAATGTTCTTTTGGGTGCACCATGCGCATGGTGCACTCGGGTGCACCAACCACAAATTACATGTAGTAACCCTTGTTTGAATATAGTGACCTTTTTTTTTTTACATGTAGTAACCCCTAATTGAATACAGTGACCTTTTTTTTACATGGTATTAACCCCTAATTGAATATAGTGGCTTTTTATTACATGTGGTGATTAACCCCTATTTTAATATAGTGACCTTTATTTTACTTGTAGTAATCCCTATTTGAATATAATGACCCTTTTTTTTTTTTTTTTATTTTTTTATTTTTATTTTATTACATGTAGTATTTGAGTATAGTGACCTTTTTTTTACATGAAGTAACCCCTATTTGAATATAGTGATTTTTTATTTACATGTAGAATTTGAATATAGTGACCTTTTTTTTTTTACATGTAGTAACCCTATTTGAATCTAGTGATATTTTTTTTACATGTAGTAACTCCTATTTGAATATAGTGACCTTTTTCTAACATGTAATAATCCTATTTGAATATAGTTATTTTTTGTAGTAATACTATTTTCATGCATGGTGATTCCTATTTAAACATAATCAAAGCATATTTACACTTATAATGACCTCTATTTAAATACAGTCATAGCTGCCCTATTTTTACATATAGTGAATCTTATTTAAACTAACATAATAACCCATATTTACACATGTACTGACCAATTTATATGGTCACTATTGTTATGATTTGAAACCTTTATTTAAATGAAGTCACCCTTTAATGATAATCAGCTTTTCATAGCCTATGCAGGATTCGAACCTACATTATTGAGCAGCTGCACAATGCTCTACCAATTGAGCTAATAGACTTTTAAATTAAAGTGAACAATTTTCACTAATTTAAAGAAGAACAAGATATAGCATGACAAAACTCATACAAGCTTATCAAACTAAATCTACAACTAATCAAACTAATTAAGTAAAATTAATGGATTAAACTAACCCAACTTACACTTTTGTCACTTATATATCATGCCCATAAAGCTTTTTTTTAGGGGAAAACATGGAAGCAATATTATTAAATCAACCAGAGTGTAAATCCACAAAAGCTAAAAAGCCTTGGGGAAAGAGTTTGCAAAGGATTGTTCTACATCATTAGCAGGAAACTCGCATTCACATTGCCATTTTGTCTAACATGATTAAAAGAAAAACACTCACATTGCTCTCCTGCAAGTATAATATCATCAACGGCCATTTCGTCTCCTTGATAGCATTACAAACATTCAAGCATCACATATGAGCTTGATTTTCACATAACTCAGATTTCAAGCTAGCATTTCAAACCTCGCATTCTCGCAACCATCACATATGTGGAACAGGGTGTAAAAGGAAGATTTTACTCTGAAATGTGAAATGAGCTGTATAATATTTTAGCGTCAATGCTACCTGAGTTGTGCATTTCCGCAACATAAAACTCTTATATAATTTGGTACACTGGAGGGATTTGGTATTAGTAGGAGGAGAGGTTGTGGAAATTAGATAATTTTGTAAGATTTTTTATCATTCTCCATCAAGTTTAACAGCCAACAACTCCCCTTCGCTGTTCCTACCAACAGCCTCAAGCCCCACACCCACACCTTCCATTAAAGCTTTATTAGAATTAATCTTGACATTGCCAGAAGCAGGAGGCAGACAACTACTACGATAATACATTCCTTCGAAAATCGAAGTCGCACCAACAACAACATTATACATCTTATACTCCCTAACAAACTTCACTTAAACCTAGACTTTTAACTCGCGCCAACCACACCCTCGCCTCACTCGCCCAACTCAGCCACCACAAACACCTTCTGATAAATTTAATCAAAACCCTAATTACCTAAATCAAACAACTAATTAAAAAAAATAAAATAACGAAATTCAATTTAATTATAATTATAATTATAATTATACATGGATTGAACAAATTGAAACCCTAATTCGTTTTTAATGAACAAAAATTCAAGCAAAAAAAAAAAGCCTTAAAAAGCTTACAAAGTTGAAAAATCAAGGTGAAGTAAGAGATTTTACCACGGTTTTGTGTTCCACCTCCTCGCGCTCTAAGAGGCGTTCCACCACCTTGCGTTTCACCATTGAAGAAGAAGATCACAGAGCTTGAAAGTGTGCATATAGAGAGTAATTCGATCTTTGAAGTGAAAAATAAAAAAAAAATGCAGATGGTAGAGAGAGAAAATGGGGCAGAGTAAAATTGGTAGAGCTAAGATGAGAGTAATGAAGCAAGGGAAACAACGAAAATTAATTGCCCGTAGAAAGCTCACGTGACAGTAGTTGGTCTACAATAAACTTAATGTAGACCAGGTCTATTTTAGAATTTGTACGGTTCATAAACTATAAACCTATCAATTTGTATTTTCCATTAAGTCGGTTGACCCGATCTAGGTTTTGGTTAAAAATGCTTACCCTAACAATAATAAACGCTTACCCTAACAATAATCTAATCTAATATTATATATATAAAAGGGAGTTTTTTCCCGAGTTTTTAGAGAGCCACGTAGGATCTAATTTTCTCAGCGCGCCATATAGGATTATAAATCTTAATAGTATCGAATTAAATAAGAGATTATTAATTTCTTTTTAGAATTAAATAATTCAAATGCCATGTAAGCAAAATTGGCGAATGAGATTATTGGCAAAACAAGAGGAATTAAGTGAAGATAGTATGTGCTCGATTTGCTTTGAGAAGATGTCAAGTGAAGAGGAAATCATAAAGATGACTCGTTGTAAACATTTATTTCATAGAGAATGTTTATTTAATTGGCTTCCGAAGAATCATACTTGTCCTTATTGTAGATCGAGTAGCTATTTAGATGTTTATTATTGATTAATTAGGTGATAATTTATTATAGGTTTATTATGTATTCCCAATTTCCTAGCATAGGTTTCTATAATAATAAGTATACTAGGTTAGTTCCCGTGCTATGCACGGTAATTTTAAGACTTTTATTGGTGTAACAATATAATTATAATTATCGTTAGTGCTTGTAACATAATAATTCGTATTTAATTTCAAAAATTAAATTGTCAAAAAGTATTCTAAACCACATGAAACATTTAACTACGATATATTTATTTTCTTATTATTTCTAATATTTACTAAAATAAAATACGAAAAATCAAACAAAGTACAAAGAGCTTATTAACAAAATGAGTTTTGTAAAAATACTCTTTTGACTATTAGTGTTTTAAAATTCACAACAAACTCTGTACTATTTTTCTTTTTGACAAACAAATAATAATGATATATATATGTATATATTTAGCCTTCCCATCTACAATATCTCTATATACATCTTTTTTTTTTTCTTCTTTCATATAAAATTGACCACTTTTAAAATGTGAAAATATAATTAAAAAAAAAGGTCATATTATCGCATAGATAATATCACAATAAGATTTCCCGTGGTAATAATAATTTGGGCATGTGGTGTAACATAAAACCCGTGGTGTATTGATGCAAAAATATTTTTAAAAACTTTTTAACCCATATAATTCCTATTTTAAGTACTTAAAAAGTTATGATATATGTTTAAAATTACCTACGTACTTAGTATTTTTTATTTTATCCAAAAAAATAAATGTATATATAAATCTGACAGGTTTGTTAATTTAATCTTTAATTAAAAAATTGTATTGTATGCTTAATAAAATAAAACATCGGTTGCATCATAAATTCATAATGTTACAATATGTAGTTATTAGATAAAGATAGGAAACCAAAATTATACATATAATTAAAGATACTTAACATATCAAATAATGAAATAATTAATATTTGAGTATAATATATAAGGAAGAAACATAATGATTATTTTGGAAGGAAAAAGTATTATTTTTGTTATAAAGGAATGAAAATATTATACTTTGTATTACGTATATTAAATCTTTTCTAAGAAGATTTTTTGACAAAAAACCAAAAGCAAAAAAAAAAAAATAAATAAAAAAAAAGTTTTGGCGGAAATTTTTTTAACCAAAAGTTGACACGTGTCATCTTTGGTTTCGCCTTTAGTATATAGTTATAGAAGTATTCTAAACCACATGAAACATTTAACTACGATATATTTATTTTCTTATTATTTCTAATATTTACTAAAATAAAATACGAAAAATCAAACAAAGTACAAAGAGCTTATTAACAAAATGAGTTTTGTAAAAATACTCTTTTGACTATTAGTGTTTTAAAATTCACAACAAACTCTGTACTATTTTTCTTTTTGACAAACAAATAATAATGATATATATATGTATATATTTAGCCTTCCCATCTACAATATCTCTATATACATCTTTTTTTTTTTCTTCTTTCATATAAAATTGACCACTTTTAAAATGTGAAAATAATCAAATTGATATAAGCACAAGTACTAAATTTGTTCCTACAAACAATGCAAGAATGATAAACATAAATCCGAATCATTATTCTTGATCATATATATCATGCATGACTAACATCCAAGACGGTAGAGACATCAACGACAGCCCCCAACTCGAATTTGAACGCTTGAAGATCTTTATCAAAGACGACATTCTCTCGGAGGCACCGCGAAACCTTAGCAATAACGAACCTTAAAACACCAGGACTCACGCCGTAAGCAGGCAAACTCTTCTTACAAGTCCTTAGGGCATTAGTAATGTAACTTTCTACCATATCGGGATTTTCAGGTTTAATCACAAAAGTCACCTCGAAAACTTTGTTGTTGAATGGCTCCTTCCACAAGGTGTTGCGGTCTTCTTGGGTAAGACATTCTGGATTTAGGCAGACCTCACACCAACGGCGAAAGAGAAGAGAGACACGGATCTCATGAGTATCGGTTTTAGACGAGGCTACTCGTTTGATGGGGTTAAGGGTTATGGAGCAAGTTTTGAATTCATCTTTGTTATGCTTCAAAGTTGAAGGTTGTTGGGTTTTGATCATCTCCATTGTTGAAATTGTTTGCTGGAAATATAGTAGAATTTTTAAGGCTACTTTCTTTATTTTTTATTTGGTTTTTTTGGTGGATGAAGGTAATTAAGAAACAATAAATATAAAAGCTTTTAATAAGGGGAGTATTTATAAGGGAATTATTTTATTCTTGCACACCAAGGAAAAGTGATAAGTATTTGATTTGAATTTGGATTTGATAAAAAAAAAAAAAAAAAAAATTACTCATAATTTACTCGTAAACTTTATCTATCTACATTATTATTTCCATTATTGTTTGTGTGTCATAATAAAATGTGGAAAGTATCTTATCTCTAATAGCAATGAAAATCGTTTTTGGTTTCTTAGCTTGTGTGTTTAATTCCATATAATTTGGTAAGTTTATTAGTTTAGTGTAATGTCCATGCGATTAACTTAACACTTAAAATTTTACATGAATTTTATTTCTCTACTTAAAAGCAAAAAATAATACAAGTTGAAATTAATAGAGTTAAAAAGTTAAAAAAAAAAAAACAAAAAAAAATCACCTACAAGTTGTTATACTTAGGGCCTATTCACATTTAGGCCCTGTTTGATTCACCTTAATTTTGCTGAACTGAAATTATTTTTACTGACTGAACTTATTTTTACTGAACTGAACTTAATTTTATTGAACTGAAATTATTTTTACTGAACTTAAATTATTTTTACTGAACTTAAATTATTTTTACTGATTTTCTATTATAATTCTTCTTTAAGAAAACTGAATTTTACTGAACTGAACTTATTTTTACTGAACTGGACTTGTTTTTACTGAACTGAAATTAATTTTACTGAACTGAACTTATTTTTACTGAACTGAAATTATTTTTACTTAATATTATTTTTTTAAGGTGAAGAGAACAGAGCCTTACTGAGTTGAACTGAACTGATTGGAGCCTAACTGAACTGAACTGAACTAAAATGAACTGATTGGAGCTGAACTGAACTGAAATGAGCTGAAATGAATATTTTATAAGAGAGGGAAATTAAGAGCTGAACTGAATTGAAATGAATTGATTGGAGTTGAACTAAATTGAATTGAAATGATTGGAACTGAAATTAAGTAAATGTGAACAGATCCTTATGTTATGTGGCACCATCCCTTTTAACCAATCAATATTGTAATTGTTCAAGAAAAATAAATAAATTCAAAACTCTTCTTCCCCCTTTGTGAGAGGACTATAAATTTTCCATCATATTATACTTTGTTTAATATATACTTGTATCCTTTAGAAATAACATTTTTTTTACATTACTATCTACATCCGTTTCATGAAAAATAATTGAATTATTTGTTTAATAAAATCGATAAAAAAAAATTCCTTGAATTTTATTTCTCTACTTAAAAGCAAAAAATAATTCAAGTTGAAATTAGTAGAGTAAGGGCATGTTCTCGTACGATTATTTTCACTTCAGTTCAGTTCAGCTCAGCTCTAATAAGTTCAGTTCAATTCAATTCAGTTTATGTTCTCGTACGATTATTTTCACATGTCAATTAAGTTACAAAACTTAATATCGATTATTAATGGGTACAAAAATGCAACTTACTTCATAATTTGTGTAATTTAAAAAATAATCGAATTTATAAACTTGAAATCATCTTTAACATTTGCAACAACATACAAGAATGATAGCAAATTAACAAGTACTAGGTTTTAATTACAGTAATTAAATTTTACTTATTTCTTGACTTTTATCTAAACCCCTAAAGACCTAGACAGCTATCACATTAACCATTCCTTCGTCATAAACATCGCGACCAACATCGAGTACGGTAGATACATCAACAACACCCGCCAACTCGAACCGGAACCCTTGAAGATCTTTATCAAAGACGACATTTTCTCGGAGGCATTGCGAAACCTTTGCAATTACAAAACTCAAAACACCGGGACTCACGTAAGTAGGCAGATTCTTCTTACAAGTTCTTAGGGCATTAGTCATGTAACCTTCAACCATATTTGGATTTTCGGGTTTAATGACAAAAGCCACCTCGAAAATTTTGTTGTTAAATGGCTCCTTCCACAAGATGTAGCGGTCTTCTTGAGTAAGGCACTCTGGATTACTTAGACAGACCTCACGCCAATGGCGAAAGAGAAGAGAGACACGAATCTCATGAGTATCGGTTTTCGACGAAGCTACTCGTTTGATGGGGTTAACGGTCACGGAGCAAACTTTTAAGTCGTCGTTGGATGTCTTCTTCATTATTGAAGGTTGATAGTTTTTGTTTTCCATTAGAATTTTTCGGTAATTTGAAGGTAAGAGTTTATTTTTTGTGGCTAGATTAGGTTTTGACGAGGTAAGAAAATATATGAGTTTAAACCTTATATTTATAGAGGTAATTTATTATTCTTGCACTACAAGAATTATTAAAGTGGTGCCTTAATTTTGATGGGTTAAAATAAGGTATTTTTTTTTATCTTTTAACTTCAAATTATTTCTTTTCTTTTTTTTTTTTAATGGATAAAGATTGCATTTAATAAAGCAAGTTCCGATCCCCCACGTAAAGTATCTGCCCATTTGATATGTAACAAGATAACCTTTCATTATTGATTTTTATTTTTATTTTATTTTTATTTTTTTTTTTACAAATGTTGTACATTCACTTTACATCGGGGTTCACTGTTATCAAATTTAGGATCGCTTTTACAAATTTTTGGTTAAATATTATGAAAAAGTATAAATATTTCATAACTTTTATTTATGTCAGGGTAACTTTTATTTATAGTAGGGTAACTTTTGCTCATTTTAGGGTAATTTTATAACGGATGTACAATATTTTATTGTACATTCAATTTATTTAAAAATTTGTCTTTATTTTTTGGCTTGTTTGTGTTTAATTTCGTAATATAATGCTAGGATCATCAATTTGGTAAGTCTTATATCTTGGAATAATAACTTGGTTTAATGTTTTGAGCTATATATATATTATACTCCGTACATTTAGTATCTTTCATGATTGAGAGTGAGGGAAAGCTCAAGAGGTTAAAGCTTCCCTTCCTGTTACGGATAATCCTGATATCGATTGTCATCACCCGTCACTGTTGATTTGTGGCTCTTTAAAAAAACAAAAAACTTTCATAACGTGGTACTCCGATCCGTATAAATTTAGTTATGTAATACAAAATTATGCATAGATGAGTTGAATAAATGTTACTATATTATTTCATGTATTTTTTTTTTTCACTTTAAGCTTTTTAATATTTAGCTGTAAATGATACATGTGTATTTTTCCAAAAAAGTAAAATATTTACAGAAGTTAATTGGTTAGAGATAAGATATTTCCTCTTACTTGACACTAAAGAAATAACTTTACTTACTTAAGCTGAAAAGATTTTGTTGAAAAAAATATTGACGAAATAACTATTTGTTAGAGATCAGATATATTTCCAACACTTAGTTAAGGATATAATATATATGCTGCTGTAAAAAATAACTTAACTTAATTATGAAAATAAGATTAGGAAAATCCCGGTTTGATGTTCCTTCAAGAGACAAAGCTTAGTCAAGGGGAGATGGAAAGCGTGAAAAACAAGCTGAAATTTACAGGGATGGTGGCGGTTGGGTGTACAGGGGAAGGCAGAAGACGGAGTGGGGGCTTAGCATTGCTGTGGAGGGACGATTGGAACAATTCAATTCAATCATACTCTCTAAATCATATTGATGCTCAGGTGAAGTGTGCGGAGTAGGATTGGTGGAGATTCACGGGGATATATGGCTTTTCGGAGGATGGAAATAAACATAGAACTGGCTCTCTCCTGGAAAGTCTTGCAATTAATAATAATATGTCGTGGCTTGTTGGAGGCGACTTTAACTTGATGATGTGGTCTACGGAAAAACAAGGGGGAGCCAACTTCAAATATGCAGAGGCTGCTATTATGCGGGATGCTCTTACCATTTGTAAGCTGGATGATCTGGGCTATATTGGATATCCTTTCCCTTGGTTCAACAATCAAAGTGGAGAAGATAATTTACAAGAGAGACTTGATAGGTTCACGGCTAATACGGAGTGGAAAAAGATGTTTGCAGGGGCTTTCGTGACTCACCTTGAAAAAAGAAAATCCGATCATTTACCTTTACTCTTGTGTGTCAAAGAGCGTGCTTGTGTGAAAAAAAAGAAAAAAATAAAGAGAATCTTCAGATTCGAAGAGATGTGGCTAAGAGAAGATTCGTGTATGGATATCATTCGCGAAGCATGGGATGGAGGGGGGGATGTGAGATCTAATCTTTCCAATACGGCGGGAAGACTAGGCTCGTGGAGTAAAGGAAAATTTGGCAGCCTTGCCAAAGAGATGAGAACCTTGAAGTCCCAAATGTCGAAGCTCATGGAGGAGGAGCAAACAGTTGAGGTTCTAAAGCAAATGAAGGCCATTGATGAGAGATTAGATGAGCTTGAAGAAAGAGAGGAATTGTATTGGAAGCAGAGAAGCAGGCAAGATTGGCTAATAAATGGAGATAAAAATTCAAAATTTTTCCATGCCAAGGCCAAGCAAAGAGCCCAACGCAATAGCATCACAGCCATTTCAGATGAAGCTGGCAACTCTTTTAATGAAGAAGAAAAAATTTCGGAGGTTCTTGTTACTCATTTCGAGAATTTATTCGAATCATCCTGCCAGATGGATACGGGTCAGGTTCTTGACTTGGTTGATGCTCGTGTCTCAGAATCCATGATAGCTATGCTTGCTGATCCTTTTAGAGCGGATGAAGTTACTCAAGCTCTCAAAAAGATGCACCCTACAAAGGCACCTGGACCCGATGGTATGTGTGCTCTTTTTTATCAGAAATTTTGGAATATTGTTGGTCCGGATATTATTGACTTAGTGTTGGATATATTGAATAATGGGGGTGACATTGGGTCGTTTAATAAAACTTACATTGTGTTGATTCCCAAAAAGAAAGAATGTGAGTCTCCTGCTGATTACAGACCTATTAGCTTGTGTAATGTGATTTACAAGCTTGTGACGAAGGTTCTTGCTAATAGAATGAAATTGGTCTTGCCTGATATTATTCATGAATCCCAAAGTGGATTTGTGCCAGGGAGATTAATTTCTGATAATATTCTTGTTGCATATGAATGCTTTCACTATTTGCGCAAGAAGAAGAAGGGGAAGACAGGTTTCTTGGGACTTAAGCTTGACATGAGTAAAGCTTATGATAGAGTGGAATGGCCTTTTTTGGAAAGCATGATGATGAAGTTGGGTTTCCCGAGTGGCTATGTGACAAATGTGATGAAGTGTGTGACCTCTGCCTCCTTTCAAATTCTTGTAAATGGGCAGCCATCGAGACGTTTCTTGCCTTCTAGAGGATTGCGTCAAGGTGATCCATTGTCACCATTTCTTTTTATCATTTGTGCTGAGGGGTTATCCACCCTTCTTAGAGATGCGGAGAGAAGGAAAATCATTCATGGTGTGAAGATTGGAAAAAGAGTGGATCCGATCTCACATTTATTTTTTGCGGATGACAGTTTGCTTTTTATTAGAGCAAATGAGGAGGAAGTGGATAATGTGCTTGATATTCTGTCCACCTATGAGATTGCTTCGGGACAAAAATTGAATATGGAGAAATCGGAAGTCTCTTTTAGCCGAAACGTTGAGCCAGAGAAGAGGAATATGCTTCAGATGAAGTTATCATTTAAGGCCGTAGAAGGACATGACAAATACCTTGGACTCCCTACTTACTTAGGGAGTTCAAAAAAAAGGATTTTCTCCATTATTCAGGATCGAGTCTGGAAAAAATTAAAAGGGTGGAAAGGGGGTTATCTTTCTCAAGCCGGGCGTGAAGTATTAATTAAATCAATTGCTCATGCCATTCCTACTTATGCAATGCAGTGCTTCAACTTGCCAATTAGCATCTTGAAGGAAATTGAACGTATGTGTCGTAATTTCTTTTGGGGTCAGAAGAAAGAGGAACACAAGACAGCATGGTGTGGCATGGGATAAATTGATTGTGTCTAAGAAGGAAGGAGGTCTGGGAATGCGTGATTTACTGTGTTTCAATAAAGCAATGCTGGCTAAACAAGTCTGGAGATTAATCAACAACACGAATTCCCTGATGGTCCGTACCCTGAAACAAAAGTATTTCCCTCACACTGAGCTAATGGAAGCGAAAGTTCCTCCTACCGCAAGCTATACATGGAAATCAATTCTTTCTGCAAGAGATGTGGTGAGGCTGGGGGCTTGTAAATTGGTGGGCTCAGGCAGCTCAATCAATATCTGGTGTGATCCTTGGGTACCTACTTTGCCCAATTTTAAGGTACTGCCAAGAGCACAAATTAATCCTGCTGGACCAAATTATGTTCATGAGCTGCGATTGGAAGGAGGGTGGAATTATCAACTGATAGATAGCACTTTTGTGGAGTGGGAGGCTCGTGAAATAAAGAATATTCCACTATCTATTTTCCCTCAAATGGATAGGTGGACTTGGCAGCTTACAAAGACTGGAGATTTCACTGTTAAAAGCGCTTACTTTGCTTTTTTACATTCTGTGCAAGCTGCTGGTACGTCATCGTCAAATAACCCCTGCAATGATATTTGGAAGATGTTATGGAATGCAAATGTACCTCCCAAGGTCAAGAACTTTGGCTGGCGTGCTCTTCATGGAGGGTTACCTGTGAGATGTAAATTGAAAAAAAGAGGCATATGTGATGATGATGTTTGTCCTGTTTGTGGAGAGAATGTTGAAACTATTATGCATTCTCTTTTCTTTTGTCCTGTTGCAAAGAGCATTTGGTATTTCTCCCCCCTCCGTTTGAATGTTGATGCTGAAAATTCTATCTCTTTCAACTCCTTTTGCCAGCAAAAAATGAAAGAGAACAAAAAGAGAGAGTGGTGGGATATACTCTGGAGTCTGTTGTGGGGCATTTGGTTGAAAAGGAATGCGTGGTGCTTTGATAAAAAATCATTCACAATTGAATCTATTATCCAACGAGCTGTGAATTTGGTGGGTGAGTTTATTAAAGCTACTGAAGTAAGAGAAACTCCTTTTACTCAGAATACGGTGACTGATCAAGGCTGGAAGATGCCACCTGCAGGTGTTTGCAAAATCAATTCTGATGTTGCCTGTTTCAATGACAAAACAACCGGTTTTGGGGGTGTGGCCAGGGACTGCCTGGGTGATGTGCTGCTGTCTACAAGCTGGAGAGTGAAAGAGGAGTTCGAGGTGGACATTGGAGAAGCCCTTGCTGCTAGACATCTTCTCACAATATCCATAGAAGCTGGCTTTCGAATCATAATCCTGGAAACTGATAATTTGAAGTTGCATCAGCATTTAACACATAGAAAAAGTCAGAATTCCAGATTTGGACTAATTATTAGTGATATTCTTAAGCTAGCCAATTCTTGTAATAGTTTTGCTTCTTCACATGTGGGTAGAAAAGGGAATGGGGTAGCTCAACGTCTTGCTCAAAGTAGTGTTATGTTTGAGGAGATGAGAATTTGGATGGAGGAGGTGCCTGAGTGTGCTTCAGATGCTGTAATATTTGTTGTTTTGAGCAATTAATAAAATCCCCATCTTTCTGTCAAAAAAAAAAAAGATTTTCTTCCAAAAAAAAAAAAAACTTTAGGAAAATATGATTCTGTCTAAAAAAATAGAAATAAAAAGATATGGAGTATCTTACATTTAATCGTATACTTGCTTTAGTTATCAACTAAATCTTTCCCGGATCATAGGGCTATTTTTGTCATTACACCACAGAAGTCCGATATGATTGAGGGTTACGTTGCAAATTCCCTAATTAATTGTAAGAAGGATGATCTTCCGGCTTATGTGAGTCCCGGTGTTTTGAGTTACGTGATTGCCAAGGTTTCCAAGTACCTTCGAGAAAATGTTACCTTTGACGATGATCTACCAATCTACCATGGTTTATGTACGAGTTGACGGCTATGGTTGATGTCTCTACCATCGTCAATGCTGACCAGTTATGATCTATCGTGAGTCGTGACAACGATTGTCATTACAATATTGGTTGTTGGTGATGTTCTATGTCCGAGAGTCTTGACAATGGTCATATATAGGGTTTAGTTGGAGACTAATTGTTGGTAGGAGTCAAGAAACAATGTAATTCTAAAAGTTTTAATAAATTTCAGTGCTTGTAGTATGTACTTGTAATCTTGCATGTAGCAACAAGTTATTTCAGTAATTTTAATATTGATAAAGCGACTTTTAATAATTTTGTTACAATCAATCAATCAATCAATACTATATACTTAAAGACACACCAGCGATGACACATGTCATCTTCTGATGTGTCCTTAATTTTTTTTTTCTTTTTAAAAAAATATTTAAATTAAGGAAACAAATCATTTACAAAAATCATAAATAAATAAATATATATATATATATATATATATATATATATATATATATATATATATATATATATATATATATATATATATACTAGTTTTGTGCCCGTGCGATGCCCGGGTTGTTTATTGAATTTTAAGATATATTTTTAATCTATATGTCAAATTTTAAAACATATTATTGATTCAAAATTAGTTAAGAATTGATGTGTTTTTGTGACGATTTAAACTTGTAGACATGTAATAATGACTAATAATAATAATATTGGTGAAAAATATTTCTTGACCCGTAAACTGAAATAATGACCCTGCCTAAAATGATAGGTAACTCGACCTGATTTACAGGTCTACACACAGTAATAAAATTATATATATTATTTTAATTGATTAGGATATATTATAAACAATGGATGTGGTACATTTTAAACTAATTCCTTCGCTCCAGAAAAATATTATGATCCAAAAAATAAATTTATATGATAATTTATGAGAGTTATAATCTAATTATTTTTTCAATAAAATTATAATTTAATTTGTACTTTATTAAAAAAATAAAATTCTATGATAAAAATATTGGTGCTTTATCAAAAATAAAACTCTAAATTAAAAATTTTATCCTAAAATTCTATCCAAATTTGATTGAAATAAAATTCTAAACAAACTAATTTTTTTATCCTACAAATTGAATTCTATATAACTCTATCCTACGTGGCACAACACTTGGCGAATATATATATATATATATATATATATATATATATATATATATATATATATATATATATATATATATATATATATATATATATATATATATATATATATATATATATATAATTATATTTAGTAATTTAGGGTAATGATATATGTAGCCCTTAGGGCTATTTTTAATCATTAAATATACTTCCTAAAATGGAATTAAGTTGGGAATTCATGACAAAATCACACACAGATCGGTGTAATTAATATTAATCTTTTCCTATTATTTCCTTTTTTAGCTTCTTATAAATAGCCCTAAGAGCTATGTATATCATTTTCCTTATATTTAAAATAAAATATTTATTCACAAATCTTTTTTAAAAAAAATAGGGCAATATATAACAAAAATCAATATTTTTAAATAATTAATGACCTATTTTACGTTACAATAAAAAAAATATTGCTCAGATTTTTTGCCTACTTTATTTTAGTTGTGTATTGGAAGCTACCGTTAAAATTGCAAATATCAAATTAACATATCACATACTTTTATTATTTTCTTGACTAATTTATGATTATAATATTTCTCAATCAATAATATATAACTATATATAAAGATCACCTAGCATGGAACGGGATTTAACCTAGTTAATTTTCTATAGTAATGTAATATTACTCCCTACGTGTTTTAGTAAGTGTTATAATTTGACCGACATATAATTTTAGTCAATTTAATTGACTTAAATAAAATAAAACTTTGCATTGATTATTGTTGAGGTAGAATATGATTGACCTACACTTTTTTTTTTTTTTTTTTTTTTTTTTTTTGAAGGAATAATTGACCTACACTTTGATTAAGATAAGTATATTAAAATCATACGTGTCACCTAATTACTTAATTAGCTATCACAGTATCACCTTCCCTCGCATCATCTCTTTAATTTTTCTTCAACATTTTTTAATTGGTCTGATCACATGATTGAAGGTTCCTCTTATATTCTCATGATAATATTAAATCATACATTAAGCTTGCTAAATATAATAAGTTGACTTATTATATTTAGCAAGTCAACTTATTATATTTAGCAAGCTGTGGAAATCGAACCTGAGACCTCTCTCTCACCAAGTCACTATGAAAAACTCCAACAAACGAACTGGGGTATCACTAACATCATGATATGTAAGCATGGGCGGAGCCACGAGGGGGGAGGGGCTAATGGAGGCCCGGCCCCCTATGGCCCAACTAGTGAAATATGTAATGTATAGTATGACCCCCCTAGAATAACTAATAAATAGTTAATATATTTTTTAAACCTAGAGACACTTAGTGTCATGCCAAGTAGGCAACAATTAAACTTTAATATGGCCCTTAGGATTTATATATATATATATATATATATATATATATATATATATATATATATATATATATATATATATATATATATATATATATATATATTAAATAGGATAAAATTTGGATAGACTCGGTAGGATAAAATAATTATTTAAGAGTTCTATATTCAAGAAAATTTGGATAAAATTTTTTGTTTAGAATTTTATTTTCAATAAAATACCAATAATTCTACACAAATAACGGATCTAGAAACGTACGAAAGGAAAAAAAATAAAAAATCAAATAGACATGTGATTATATATACCCATTCTCTTAACTCTTAACATTCAACCAATCTTTCCCTATATATTAAGAGAAAATGAAAAGAGATCACAGTTTTAGACGACCGTTCTTTTTGGTTGTACATTATTAATACCCATAAACGGACAAGACTGTCAAGTGATTATTAATCCATGAATAGAAAATTCAAATAACATATACAGATAAAATGTTTTATTTTAAAAATCGATAAATAACCCGGGCATCGCACTGGGTACAAACTAGTTCCATGTAAAACAATTGATAAATTTGGCTAAAAAAATGGTATCAAATCAACAAATCTTAAAGATAAAACTTCTCAATTCATAAATTGTTATCTTTGTTAAAACTTAGCTATTATATTCAACCAAACAACCATATTACAATCTCTAACCCACAAAATTAAACCGAAATAAACGTAGCCTTAGATAGAGCAAGTAATTGATCAAATCAACAAATCTTAAAAATGATTGGCCATAACCCTTGATCCCATCGAACGTTTACCCTACTCATCGGAATGGGCTTAAAAAGTAATTGATCAAATCAACAAATCTTGTAAAAATGATTGGCCTTTCAAAAATTACTAGGCAAGCCGAGCATGACTTCATGGCGGATTTTTTGTATGTCTAAAACCCGACTGTACAAGCCCATCTTGATCACCACCAGGTTTAACATGATTTTTGGGTATATTTTAATTAGGGCATATGCAAATGCTAATTAGAGCTTTAGAGGCATTAGAGTGGCAAAGAATACTTAGGGCTTATTCACATTTACCGAACTGGGCTAAATTGAATTGAACTGAACTGAATGGAGTTGAACTGAATTGAAATGAACTGAGGTGAAATGAATATTTATGAGAGAAGGAAATTAAGAGTTGAATTGAACTGATTGGAACTGAAATGAATTGAACTGATTGGAGCTAAACTAAACTGAATTGAATAGAAATTAAGCTGAAGTGAATAGGCTTTATTAGATGATTTATGTAGTTAATTAAACCGGCCTCTAACTTTATGCTTTTTTTTGGGAGTTATATACAATTGAAGGTACTAAAATTTGGGGAAAGTTGCAAAGAAGGTACTAATGTTTCAATTTGTGCAAAGAGGGTATTGAACCCACTACAGTAGGTTAACAATCCGGTGGCAATTGCCTGTAACCGGTTTACCCCTTTTTCGAATAAAAAAAAAAAAAAAAAAAAAAAACTAAGATGTCCACTCAGCTGTACTTTGGGAAGCGAAAATCATCATTACACTGATGTTGGCGCTAGGGGTGTTCAAATCCGGGTACCCGGAGTTTCGGGTACTTGTCAATTTGTCCTATCCCGGGTACCCGAATTATTCGGGTCGGGACATAGGGTACCCGGATCTTTTTTTTTTTTTGATAAAAAAGTCATGAAATGAAAATAATCCAGTAGAAAAACATATCAAAGACAATAATAATCTTCATCCATAATTTCTTATCAGTATAATTGAATAAAAATAAGTTATACAACCCCAACAATATCAAATCTATTGAATAATTGAGTATACTAATCCAAACACAATGAAAATCAATTTACTACTAATTGAATTATAAAACACTAAAACCCATATTAAATTGGGTAAACATATTCATCCCTAATTAACAAGTATACTCCATTAATATATTGGAAACTTGTAATCTTGTAGATCTGACCATGAGAAGTCACCGCACCTTACCGAAGCAAGCACATCACCGATTCTCTGTTGATAAGAATACTCCAATTGTTGCTAAGAATTTTTGTTGTTGTTGCTTCGATTTGCTGGACGGAGAGAGAGAGAAATGGGAACGGAGAAAGAGAGACAAAGATGAAGGGAGACGAAGGAGAGGGACGAAGAGAGAGAATTGTCTTTGATTTGCTTCGATTTGTTGGGGTTGTTGTTGCTTCGATTTGCATGAAGAGAGAGAGTGAGGTAGGAAGAGAGAGAGAGAGAGGAAGAGAGGGATCGGCGGAGAGAGAGAGAGAGGGGAAAGAACCCTAATTTCGTGAAATTAGGTTGGGCTTTGGGGGTCTGATGAAGTGAGGAGTTTGAGGGGGTAATTTTTTTTTTTTAATTTTTAATTCGGGTATTCGGGTACCCGTTTCTGAAAAAATCCGCCCCATGTCCCGACCCGGATTGAAGGCAGTTTTCCCGGGTCGGAAACCCAACCCGAAAAAACATGTTTTTTTTTAAAAAATTCCCATCGGCTAGTTGCCGAGACAGCGGGTCGGGACATTCGGGTCGGGTTTTTTTGAACACCTCTAGTTGGCGCTAGAATTAGAAAGGTGTATGCCTTTTTATTTACCTTTTCACCCCATTAGCTTCCCTCATCACTTTTTTTTTTCAGAATAAAAGCAGAGCATTTCTTTCCAAAAAAAATAAAAAATAAAAAATAAATAAATAAAACCTCGTACCTCCTCTTCAACAAAATTCACCATTAATGTGGGAGTGTGAGTGTGAATCTTCCAGAAAGAAAGCAAAGTTAGCCCAGCTGCAATCTACCGAAGGTATATTCCCTTTTTTTGTTTTAACTACATAATTTTGCCATTTAAGGTGTTTTTTGTACAGAGTTCATGAATTTTTTTTTTTTCGGGGTTTTTTTTTAAAAAAGTGATTTTCATGTTTTTGTTGTCATCATCTTGTATTTTGTTTGGGTAATTCTATTGTTGTGGCTGATTATCAAAATTAACTTTGTATTTCTGTAATTTTTGTAATTGCTTCTTCTGAATTTTTTTTTCCCAACAGATGCAAGGTGGAGAAGTTGGATATGGAGATGAATATATATGGAAGTCAGTTATTTTGGAGTTGTAACGGCTATATTTTAACTGCTCTATTTCTTGAACAATTGCAAACTTCACTACCCTCTACATAAATGTCAGAATTTTAATTTTTTTTTTTTTGTTTGGTTAACCTGTTACAGTAGGTTAATTTTTTGGTGAGTACTCTACCTGCAACTTTTGAAACATGAGTACCTTCACTGCAACTTTCCCCAAACTTTAGTACCTTCAATTGTATATAACTAGGGATGGCAACGGGTCGGATCTGGACCCGGATCCAGATCCGTTTTAGTATATAGGATCCAGATCCGACCCGGATCCGTCGGGTCTAGAAAATGAAGATCCGGATTCGGATCCGTCGGGCCCAACGGATCTGGGTCCAATATATTTTGCCTAATTTTTTTGCAATAAATGTAATGCTCGGGTCAAAAAATTTATTTCAAACTTACGTTGTTAGTTATTAAGTTCAACCCCAAATTAACCAAGTGAAAAAATAACGATGATATATATAATATAAGCATCCAAAATTCTTTCTCTTGAAAGGTTAATCTTTATCATTACTAAAATTATCAACATTTTTAATAAAGAAATAAACAATTTTAGTTTTTTTTAATAGGAAAAATAAAAAAAACGGGTCCACGGATTTGGATCCGGGTCTAGGGCCCAGATCCAGATTCGTTTTTGTCAGCAGGACCCGGATCCGACTCGGATCCGTCAGGTCCAAAATTTGAAGACCCGGATCCGTGAAAAACGGATCTGGATCCACGGATCCGGGTCGGGTCCAGATCCATTGCCATCCCTATATATAACTCCTTTTTTTTTTGTCAAAACTCTAATTACCAAACTTGACCTCTATATTAATTGGACATTAAAGGGGTTGTTGCCGTATTGGTTCATATTGAATCGATATGTTGTACTCCGTACTTCACTATGGTATTTTTTCTTCGTAATTTTGTATAGATGAACTTAAATTCATTGCAATTTTTGTATAGAAAAAGATTCTAATATATAATCTAGTTCTCGAAGTAGACATACTCGGTGTACAAAGAGACACAAAAATTTGTGCCGAGTGCTACAAAAAAAAAATAATCAAATTGATAAAGAAAGAAAAATACAGCTTTGACATTAATTATATAAGCACAAGTACTAAATTTGTTCCTACAAACAATGCAAGAATGATAAACATAAATCCGAATCATTATTCTTGATCATATATATCATGCATGACTAACATCCAAGACGGTAGAGACATCAACGACAGCCCCCAACTCGAATTTGAACGCTTGAAGATCTTTATCAAAGACGACATTCTCTCGGAGGCACCGCGAAACCTTAGCAATAACGAACCTTAAAACACCAGGACTCACGCCGTAAGCAGGCAAACTCTTCTTACAAGTCCTTAGGGCATTAGTAATGTAACTTTCTACCATATCGGGATTTTCAGGTTTAATCACAAAAGTCACCTCGAAAACTTTGTTGTTGAATGGCTCCTTCCACAAGGTGTTGCGGTCTTCTTGGGTAAGACATTCTGGATTTAGGCAGACCTCACACCAACGGCGAAAGAGAAGAGAGACACGGATCTCATGAGTATCGGTTTTAGACGAGGCTACTCGTTTGATGGGGTTAAGGGTTATGGAGCAAGTTTTGAATTCATCTTTGTTATGCTTCAAAGTTGAAGGTTGTTGGGTTTTGATCATCTCCATTGTTGAAATTGTTTGCTGGAAATATAGTAGAATTTTTAAGGCTACTTTCTTTATTTTTTATTTGGTTTTTTTGGTGGATGAAGGTAATTAAGAAACAATAAATATAAAAGCTTTTAATAAGGGGAGTATTTATAAGGGAATTATTTTATTCTTGCACACCAAGGAAAAGTGATAAGTATTTGATTTGAATTTGGATTTGAATTGATAAAAACATCTACGCGTAAGTATCTATCTACATTATATTTACATTATTGTTTGTGTGTCATAATAAAATGTGGAAAGTATCTTATCTCTAATAACAATGAAAATCTTTTTTGGGTTTTTTTTTTTTTTTTTTTTTTTTTTTTTTTTTTTTTTTTTTTCTTTTTCTTCTTGTGTGTTTAATTACATATAATTAATTTGGTAAGTTTATTAGTTTAGTGTAATGTCCATGCGATTAACTTAACACTAAAATTTTACTTGAATTTTATTTCTCTACTTAAAAGCAAAAAATAATTCAAGTTGAAATTAGTAGAGTTAGGGTTTGTTCTCATACGATTATTTTCACTTCAGTTCACTTCAGCTCAGCTCTAATAAGTTCAATTCAGTTCAATTCAGTTCAGTTCAGTTCAGCTCCTAATTACCTTCGCTTATAAAATATTCAGTTCAATTCAACTCTAATAAGTTCAGTTCAATTCAATTCAAATCAGCTCTAATAAGTCCAGTTCAGTTCAGCTCATTTTAGTCAATGAAAACAGACCCTTAAATAGTACAAAAAATCACCTACAAATTGTTATACTTATGTCATGTGGTAGAAGAAGAACTTAATTATATAATAAAATTGTCACAGTTTACAGGATGTCATGTGGTACCATCCCTTTTAACCAATCAAGGAAATAAATGATAGTGAGGATAAAATACAATGAACATTCCTTAGTTTTTTTGACGAAACTTTCCTTAGTTAAGAAAAGATTATGTCAAAGAAAAATCTCCAAAATATATCAACAACAAAATAAGTACTCCGTATTTGTTAGAGTAGAGATCAGATGTTTTATTTTAAACAATATACTCGTAGAATATAATATTGATCGAAGACAAATAATATGATGTTCAAAATTACTTATTTTTTTTGTTGAAACTTTATGTAGTTAGACATAAATGGAGTATTATACTTTTGTTTATTAAATGCTTCACGACCACTCTATTTTATTGTAGACAAACTTTTAAATAAAACTATATAGTGGCAATAAAATGTGCAAAAGTTACCCTGACATATATAAAAGTTATTTATGTTTCATTGATAAATTTGACAAAAGTAATACTAAATTTGACAAAAGTGACACTAAATATGACAAAAGTGTACCCGATGTACAGTAAATTAATGAAAACCGGGTGTATACAATATTTTGACTTAAATCATAGATATAATACTAATAAATAAGAATCTCAATGTGCAAAGTTACAAACGATGAAGATGAAAATAGTATAGTGCACCCGGGTGCACCATGCGCATGGTGCACCCGGAAAGAACATTAGACATATTTTAAAGAACATGGGCAAAAAAACAAGAACATGTTAGTGTTTGAAAAAGAACATACCTGCGTTTGACAAAAAAACATGTTTGTATTTGATAAGAACATGACATTACAAAGAACATAAAGTCTTTACAAAAAGAACATGTTATTTTTATGGTTACTTGGGTGGTTGAACGTGTTTGAAAAAAAAACATTATATTTGACAAAAAAGAACATGTTCGTGTTTGACAAAGATATAGGTGATCATTGGGTAGACCGGGCCAAGGTTAAAAAATCAGCTCACTTCTCGAATCGGGCCAAGTTTTGGGCTGAAGTTTTTGTGCCCAAACCTGCCCAAAATGGTCCGGCCGTGCGGGCTTTTCGGGCTGAGTAAAAAAAATCAACTAAAATGCATAAAACGCGATCCCAAACCCGCCCAAAAATTTAAATTTACGGGTCGGGTTCGACCCGATTTGGGGGCGAAAAAATTATGCCCAAAACCCGTCCAAAATCAAGCCGGGTCGGTCTAACTTTGATCACCTCTAGCCAAAGAACATAAAGTCTTTACAAAAAGAACATGATAGTACAGTAAAGAACATGTTCTTTTTTCTAGTTACTCAGGTGATTGATTTTTTTTTTTTTTTTTAATTTTATTATAAATGTACATACATTAAATAACATATTGTATAATATAAAGAACATATAGTTCAAACTCAAAGAACATAATAATCAAATTTAAAGAACATATTATGCTCACGTTCTTTATAAATATCTATAATGTTTTTTTTTTCGCCCATGTTCTTTTAAATATATCTAATGTTCTTTTCGGGTGCACCATGCGCATAGTGCACCCGGGTGCACCAACCATACATTACGATGAAGACAATAATGAAAGTAACGAGTAACTAACTCACATGTCAATTAAGTTACAAAATTTAATATCGATTATTAATGGGTACAAAAATGCAATATTTATATATCATAATTTGTGTAATTAAAAAAAAAAATCGAATTTATAAACTTGAAATCATCTTTAACATTTGCAACAACTTATTTCTTGACTTTTAACTAAACACCTAGACAGCTATCACATTCACCATTCCCTCGTCATATACATCGCGACCAACATCGAGTACGGTAGATACATCAACAACACCCGCCAACTCGAACCGGAACCCTTGAAGATCTTTATCAAAGACGACATTCTCTCGGAGGCATTGCGAAACCCTAGCAATTACAAAACTCAAAACACCGGGACTCACGTAAATAGGCAGATTCGTCTTACAAGTTCTTAGGGCATTAGTCATGTAGCATTCAACCATATCAGGATTTTCGGGTTTAATGACAAAAGCTACCTCGAAAATTTTGTTGCTAAATGGCTCCTTCCACAAGATGTAGCGGTCTTCTTGAGCAAGGCACTCTGGATTACTTAGGCAGATCTCACGCCAATGGCGAAAGAGAAGAGAGACACGAATCTCATGAGTATCAGTTTTCGACGAAGCTACTCGTTTGATGGGGTTAATGGTCACGGAGCAAACTTTTAAGTCCTCTTTCGATGGCTTCTTCATGATTGAATATGAAGGTAAGAGTATATTTTTTTGTGGCTAGATTAATTAGGTTTTGACGAGATAAGAAAATACGAGTTTATTATGCTTGCACTACAAGAATTATTAAAGCGGTGCCTTAATTTTGATGGGTTAAAATAAGGAAATTTTTATCTTTTAACTTCAAATTATTTCCTTTTTTTTAATGGATAAAGATTGCATTTAATAAAGAAAGTTCTGATCCCCAACATAAAGTATGTCCATTTGATGTTTAACAAGATAACCTTTCATTATTGATTTAATTTTTGTTTTTAAAGATGTATCGTACATTTACAGTCCATCAAGAGTCCACTTTTATCAAATTTAGGACCGCTTTTACAAATTTTTGATTAACTTTTATGAAAAAAAAAAAAACCACATAAATACTTCATGACGTACGTTTATTTATGTCAGGGTAACTTTTATTTATATTTGGGTAACTTTATAACGGATGTACACTATTTTATTGTACATTCAATTTATTTAAAAATTTGTCTTTGTTTTTGGGCTTGTTTGTGTTTAATTCTGTAATATAATGCTAAGATCATCAAATTGGTAAGTCTAACATCTTGGAATAATTAATAACTTGGTTTAATGTTTTGAGCTATATATTATACTCCGTATCTTTCATAATTAAGAGTGAGGGAAAGCTCAAGTGGTCAAAGATTTCCTTCCGGTTACTGGTAATCTTGATATCGATTGTCATCACTCATCATTGTGGATTTATGGCTCTTTTATTTAAAAAAAATAAATAAATAAAAAATAAAAAGGAGAGTTGAATAAATGTTACTATATTATTTCATGTATTTTTTTTTCACTGTAAGCTTTTTATAAGGGATACATGTGTATTTTTCCAAATCTATTAACTATTAGTAAAACAAAAGTTGCTGACATCACCATTGTCCATGTGTCGCTTTCTCAATAAAAAAAATTCCCCGCCTAAATCCAATGATGATGTCATCTTTCCTTTTTTTTTTTTTTTTTTTTTTGGAAAGCTATCATATTTAACATTTTTAAAAATTAAATATTGGAAGCTTCTACATTACAACTAATATCTTTCAATTTATCGTAGGTTATTGAAACAATTTTAAATAACACACTAATAAATGACCTACTACATTAATCTATGAATTAGTTAACATTGAACAGATACTATATAATTTTGATTAAAATAAAAATTTTAAAATTATAAAATATACGTAATTCTTATTTACATTCATGTATAATAGCGATTTACTTTTAAAATGTACAAATTAAAAATAAGTTTTATATAAACCGTGTATCGCACGGGTTCTAACCTAGTAAATAAATATTTATAGAAGTTAATTTGTTAGAGATACGATATTTCCTCTAAGGCCCTGTTCTCTTCACCTTAATTTTGTTGAACTGAAATTATTTTTACTGAATTGAAATTATTTTTACTGAACTTAAATTATGTTTGCTGAACTGAAATTATTTTTACTGAACTGAAATTATTTTTAGTGAACTTAAATTATTTTTGCTAAACTTAAATTATTTTTACTGAACTGAAATTATTTTTGCTGAACTGAAATTATTTTTACTGATTTTCTATTATAATTCTTCTTTAAAAAAACTGAATTTTACTGAACTGAACTTATTTTTACTGAACTGAAATTATTTTTACTGAATTGAAATTAATTTTTCTGAACTGAACTGAAATTATTTTTACTTAATAATATTTTTTAAAGGTGAATAGAACAGGGCCTTACTTGACAGTTGACACTAAAGAAATAACTTTACTTGCTTATGCTGAAAGATTTTGTTGAAAAAAAATATTGAAGAAATAACTTAACTTAACTTAATTAAGTATTTGTTAGAGATCTGATATATTTCCAACACTTAATTAAGGATATAATATGCTTCTCTAAAAAATAACTTAACTTAATTAAGAAAATAAGATTTCCTTCCCCTCCCCCCCCCCCCCCAAAAAAAAAAAAAAAAAAAAAAAAAAAAACCTTTAGGAAAATATGATTATGTCTAAAAAAAATAGAAATAAAAAGATATGGAGTATCTTACATTTAATCGTATACTTGCTTTAGTTATCAACTAAATCTTTCCCGGATACTTTAACTTGTGCAAAGAACAAACCTATGCAATTCCCCTAAAATCCCCTATAAATTTCAGAGTAAAAACTTCTCATCAACTCATAACTTGTTACCTTTGTTAAAATTATTAGTTAATATTCAACAACCGAACCACCATATTACAATTTCTTACCTACAAAACCAAAATTAAACGTAGTCTTTATCAATTTCATCTTATCACAAATTGAGCAATGGAACACCATCATCAACATTCAACTTTGAATCCTTTCGATAGCAATTACAAAGTTTGTTCCATGACCCTTGACCCCATTGAACGATTACCCTACTTGTCGAGAATTGATAGTCATGAGATTGGAGTCTCCCTTTTCTTTCACCATAAGCTTGAGATCCACTATCATTGCAATGATCCAGAATCCATTTACCAAGAAAACCATAATATCTTGTGGACGGAACCAACCAACAAGTATTATAGGGCTATTTTTGTCATTACACCACAGTAGTCCGATATGATGGAGGGTTACGTTCGAGAAAATGTTACCTTTGATGATGATCTACCATGGTTTATTTACGAGTTGACGGGTGTGGTTGATGTCTCTACCATCGTCGATGCTGACCATGAAAGGGATTACGAATGTGCTAGCTAAGTTTGCGATTAAAGACAATTAACAACAACGAATACGAAAATACAAGCAATAAACGAGACAGGGAGAATTTACCGTGGGAAACCCGAGAACCGAGAGAAAAACCCACCAATCCACTATGGAGTAACAATTTGGTGAAAAACAATGTAGATTACAAGCTTCAATCACCATTAAAGCTCCCACCCCAAGTTCACCCTCTCAAACACTCAAATCCTAAGTGTTTGGGTTTACATGAGGCTCTATTTATCTCTACATCTTTCCCTTCATCTCATTTCTTACTCTACAATGACAATACAAGAGTATATATAGTGCTAGAAGATCAATGACTAAGATTACATCCCGAGCGAAATAAAAGAAATCGCGTCGCTAAACAGGGCTCGATGGTTCGACCGAACCTTCCCATAGTTCGGTCGAACATGAGGTGGTTCGGTCGAACTTATTCATTGGTTCGACCGAACCTACTCTAGAAATCAAAAGGCTACACATTTTGCCTCAATTACTCATAAGTAACTAGGTTCGATTCTTAAAACAGCCATAACTCCCTCGATTCTTAACCAAATCGAGCTTATGACCAGACGTTGGAAAGCTCTTGAGACAAGCTATCACCTCCAACTTGAATATATATATATATATATATATATATATATATATATATATATATATATATATATATATATATATATATATATATTTGTACATATTCCATATTGACATGTGATAATTATTATATTTAGCAATTTAGGGTAATGATATATGTAGCACTTAGGACTATGTTTAAGCATTAAATATACTTCCTAAAATAGAATTAAGTTGGGAATTCAAGACAAAATCACACACAGATCGATGTAATTAATATTAATCTTTTCCTATTATTTCCTTTTTTAGCTTCTTATAAATAGCCCTAAGAGCTATGTATATCATTTTCCTTATATTTAAAATAAAGTATTTATTCACAAATCTTTTTTAAAAAAAATTAGGCAATATATAACAAAAATCAATATTTTTAAATAATTATTGACCTATTTTACAATAAAAAAAATATTGCTCAGATTTTTTGCCTACTTTATTTTAGTTGTGTATTGGAAGCTACAGTTAAAATTGCAAATATCAAATTAACATATCACATACTTTTATTATTTCTTGACTAATTTATGATTATAATATTTCTCAATCAATAATATATAACTATGTATAAAGATCCCCTAGCATGGAAAGGGATTTAACCTAGTTAATTTTATATAGTAATGTAATGTTACTCGCTACGTGTTTTAGTAAGTGTTATAGTTTGACCGACATATAGTTTTAGGCAATTTAATTGACTTAAATAAAATAAAACTTTACTAGTTTGCATTGATTATTGTTGAGGTAGAATATGATTGACCTACACTTTTTTTTTTTTTTTTTTTTTTGAAGGAATAATTGACCTACACTTTGATTAAGATAAGCATATTAAAATCATACGTGTCACCTAATTACTTAATTAGCTATCACGGTAATACGGTATCACCTTCCCTTGCTTCATCTCTTTAATTTTTTAATTGGTCTGATCACATGATTGAAGGTTCCTCTTATATTCTCATGATAATATTAAATCATACATTAAGCTTGCTAAATATATAATAAGTTGACTGACTTAATCATAGAAAGCCATTATAAATAGCAAAGATGTAAATCCATTTTCTAACCAATCAAATATACTTATTGTTAATCTATACTTTTATTAAGTAATTTGCTATAACTCAATTAGAGATCTAAAAAATGGCGTCTCATTCAATCAAATATATGAAGCCAATTCTCGTAGCATTACTGCTAATCCTAATTGCATCAGGTTAAATTAAACATCAATCTCATATGTTTATACTTTCAATGTATTGTTTTATGTATATCGATTATTTTCAAACGAATGTTAATTAATTAACAATTAATGTTGGTTGTAATTTTATAGATATGGCTTCAGCGCAGTGGTGCGTCGTAAAAGGTTATGATTGCAAGACTGATAGTGACTGTTGCGAAGGATTAGTTTGTACGGATACTTTTATTTTCACTAGCGTAATACCAACACCGGGTCCGCTCTATTGTTGTACTTCTTCTTTTGGGGGTTTTTGGCACGACTGCAGCCACTAGGCCGAGAGACCGAGCATAGGCGTAAGGCGTGTTCAACGTATTGGCTAAGGATCAAGGATTCGAGGTGCTGTTGTTTGATTAAGAATTGTGATCTTGCTAGCATCTCCTCTTGCAATTATGTGCACTTTTATTTAAAATTAAATCTTATGTTACATGTTTTAATTTAAATTTTCTTCTTTCTCATTATTGTTGGATTATTGTTATTTTCATATAGTAAAGTGTTTATACTTATTTTCTGTCATGAATGTTGATGAGAATAATGGAGATGATTTTATGATGTTTGACAATTTTGTTTTAATGTAATTTGAAAGTTTTCATTGCCCTAAATTCGGTACCATAGCTAGTTATTTAGTTAAAAAAACATTATAGCTCAAATTGTGGAATAAAGAAATGGATCATATTTGAATTTAATACATAAAAATAAGGTTTTCTTTTTTTTTTTTTTTGTCAAAAACTACCTAATACAACCTAAAATTTGTTGGAAACTACCTAATAAAAAAAAATGTTATAAGAAACTACCTTATAAATTATCACTACAAGAAAATAACCTTTTCATATCGATTATTTTAACCTTTAGTATCGATTGTAATTGCAACAAAAAGATTTCCCAACGAATGGTCATTCGATACAATATCCCCCGTTGTCTTAGCCTTTAGTAGTGGTTGTCAATATCGCTGGGGTTGGCCTCAATAATCGATACGAAAAACTACATCAAATCGTGGTAATTATTGTAGCGATTACAATTTACAATCGCTATAAATATTTAACTCATTTTCTTAAAAAAAAAAAAAATATGCGTATGATCTTTACAAGATTCGAACATTATGCAACTTCAAACACTTATATTAAATGTTTCACCAATAAACTATGACATATTTTATGTATTCTTTGTCAAACAATATTTATATATCTAGTGTTGAAAACGCTTTTCGTATCGATTTTTAGGATTTAGTGGCGATTGTAAATGATACGATTTCTCAAAATTATATAAATGTTTAAAAATAGTGTGGATATGCATTATTATATTTTCCGTATCGATTTTATATGGGAAAACCACGACGATTGTAAAAATGATACGGCATCCTTAATTATTTCACAAACGTACTTGCATATTGTAGCTAATGTACAATCGCTACGAAATAATCGCTACCAAAAGAGATTTTTCTTGTAGTGTATAAAATGTTGTAATATACTACCTTAAATCGAAATTTCACCATTGATTTAATTTTTGGATGTTGATCCCCCTTAGAACACTCCCAAAACCACCGTGAGGGTTGGTTTTCAAGCAAGTTGTGTTAGTTTTGGGAATGAAAGCAGTTTAGAGTGTTCTGAGGTCGATTAATGGTGAATATTTGGTATAGGTAGTATTATACAATAGTTTACATTTTCTTAGGTAGTTTTTTTACAACATTTTACCTTTATTAGTTAGTTGATTACAACATTTTTTTTTTTACTTGGTACTTTCTCGCAAAATATGGGTTTTATTAGTAGTAATTCAACAATACCATACTTAAATTTATCATAATCTTTATTGATCTAGGGTAAAAAAAAAATGCTCAAAGTGGGGAATCGGACCTGAGACCTCTCTCTCACCAAGTCACTATGAAAAACTCCAACAAACGAACTGGGATATCACTAACATCATGATATGTAAGCATGGGCGGAGCCACGAGGGGGGGAGGGGCTAATGGAGGACCGGCCCCCCATGGCCCAACTAGTGAAATATGTAATGTATAGTATGACCCCCTAGAATAACTAATAAATAGTTAATATATTTTTTAAACCTAGCGACACTTAGTGTCATGCCAAGTAGGCAACAATTAAACTTTAATATGGCACTTAGGATTTATATATATATATATATATATATATATATATATATATATATATATATATATATATATATATATATATATATATAATAGGATAAAATTTGGATAGACTCGGTAGGATAAAAAATTTATTTAAGAGTTCTATATTCAAGAAAATTTGGATAAAAATTTTTGTTTAGAATTTTATTTTCAATAAAATACCAATAATTCTACACAAATAACGGATCTAGAAACGTACGAAAGAAAAAAAAATAAAAAATCAAATAGACCTGTGATTATATATACCCATTCTCTTAACTCTTAACATTCAACCAATCTTTCCCTATATGTTAAGAGAAAATGAAAAGAGATCACAGTTTTAGACGACCGTTCTTTTTGGTTGTACATTATTAATACCCATAAACGGACAAGACTGTCAAGTGATTATTAATCCATGAATAGAAAATTCAAATAACATATACAGATAAAATGTTTTATTTTAAAAATTGATAAATAACCCGGGCATCGCACTAGGTACAAACTAATTCCATGTAAAACAATTGATAAATTTGGCTAAAAAAATGGTATCAAATCAACAAATATTAAAGATAAAACTTCTCAATTCATAAATTGTTATCTTTGTTAAAACTTAGCTATTATATTCAACCAAACAACCATATTACAATCTCTAACCCACAAAATTAAACCGAAATAAACGTAGCCTTAGATAGAGCAAGTAATTGATCAAATCAACAAATCTTAAAAATGATTGGCCATAACCCTTGATCCCATCAAACGTTTACCCTACTCATCGGAATGGACCTAAAAAGTAATTGATCAAATCAACAAATCTTGTAAAAATGATTGGCCTTTCAAAAATTACTAGGCAAGCCGAGCATGACTTCATGGCGGATTTTTTGTATGTCTAAAACCCGACTGCACAAGCCCATCTTGATCACCACTAGGTTTAACATGATTTTTGGGTATATTTTAATTAGGGCATATGCAAATGCTAATTAGAGCTTTAGAGGCATTAGAGTGGCAAAGAATACTTAGGGCTTATTCACATTTACCGAACTGGGCTAAATTGAATTGAACTGAACTGAATGGAGCTAAACTGAATTGAAATGAACTGAGGTGAAATGAATATTTATGAGAGAAGGAAATTAAGAGTTGAACTGAACTGATTGGAACTGAAATGAATTGAACTGATTGGAGCTAAACTAAACTGAATTGAATAGAAATTAAGCTGAAGTAAATAGGCCATGAAATGAATATATATGGAAGTCAGTTATTTTGGAGTTGTAACGGCTATATTTTAACTGCTCTATTTCTTGAACAATTGCAAACTTCACTACCCTCTACATAAATGTCAGAATTTTAATTTTCCTTTTTTTTTTGTTTGGTTAACCTGTTACAGTAGGTTAATTTTTTGGTGAGTACTCTACCTGCAACTTTTGAAACATGAGTACCTTCACTGCAACTTTCCCCAAACTTTAGTACCTTCAATTGTATATAACTTCTTTTTTTTGGTCAAAACTCTAATTACCAAATTGACCTCAATATTGATTGGACATTAAAGAAAAATACAAATTGATAATCAAATAATCAAATTGATAAAGAAAGAAAAATACAGCTTTGACATTAATTATATAAGCACAAGTACTAAATTTGTTCCTACAAACAATGCAAGAATGATAAACATAAATCCGAATCATTATTCTTGATCATATATATCATGCATGACTAACATCCAAGACGGTAGAGACATCAACGACAGCCCCCAACTCGAATTTGAACGCTTGAAGATCTTTATCAAAGACGACATTCTCTCGGAGGCACCGCGAAACCTTAGCAATAACGAACCTTAAAACACCAGGACTCACGCCGTAAGCAGGCAAACTCTTCTTACAAGTCCTTAGGGCATTAGTAATGTAACTTTCTACCATATCGGGATTTTCAGGTTTAATCACAAAAGTCACCTCGAAAACTTTGTTGTTGAATGGCTCCTTCCACAAGGTGTTGCGGTCTTCTTGGGTAAGACATTCTGGATTTAGGCAGACCTCACACCAACGGCGAAAGAGAAGAGAGACACGGATCTCATGAGTATCGGTTTTAGACGAGGCTACTCGTTTGATGGGGTTAAGGGTTATGGAGCAAGTTTTGAATTCATCTTTGTTATGCTTCAAAGTTGAAGGTTGTTGGGTTTTGATCATCTCCATTGTTGAAATTGTTTGCTGGAAATATAGTAGAATTTTTAAGGCTACTTTCTTTATTTTTTATTTGGTTTTTTTGGTGGATGAAGGTAATTAAGAAACAATAAATATAAAAGCTTTTAATAAGGGGAGTATTTATAAGGGAATTATTTTATTCTTGCACACCAAGGAAAAGTGATAAGTATTTGATTTGAATTTGGATTTGAATTGATAAAAACATCTACGCGTAAGTATCTATCTACATTATATTTCCATAATTGTTTGTGTCATAATATAATGTGGAAAGTATCTTATCTCTAATAACAATGAAAATCTTTTTTGGATTTTTTTTTTCTTTTCTTGTGTGTTTAATTCCATATAATTAATTTGGTAAGTTTATTAGTTTAGTGTAATGTCCATACGATTAACTTAACACTAAAATTTTACTTGAATTTTATTTCTCTACTTAAAAGCAAAAAATAATTCAAGTTGAAATTAGTAGAGTTAGGGTTTGTTCTAATATGATTATTTTCACTTCAGTTCAGCTCTAATAAGTTCAATTCAGTTCAATTCAATTCAGCTCCTAATTACCTTCTCTTATAAAATATTCAGTTCAATTCAGCTCTAATAAGTTCAGTTTAGTTCAATTCAAACCAGCTCTAATAAGTCCAGTTCAATTCAGCTCATTTCAGTCAATGAAAACAGACCCTTAAATAGTACAAAAAATCACCTACAAATTGTTATACTTATGTCATGTGGTAGAAGAAGAACTTAATTACATAATAAAATTGTCATAGTTTACAGGATGTCATGTGGTACCATCCCTTTTAACCAATCAAGGAAATAAATGATAGTGAGGATAAAATACAATGAATTTTCCTTAGTTTTTTTGACGAAACTTTCCTTAGTTAAGAAAAGATTATGTCAAAGAAAAATCTCCAAAATATATCAACAACAAAATAAGTACTCCGTATTTGTTAGAGTAGAGATCAGATGTTTTATTTTAAACAATATACTCGTAGAATATAATATTGATCGAAGACAAATAATATGATGTTCAAAATTACTTATTTTTTTTGTTGAAACTTTATGTAGTTAGACATAAATGGAGTATTATACTTTTGTTTATTAAATGCTTCACGACCACTCTATTTTATTGTAGACAAACTTTTAAATAAAACTATATAGTGGCAATAAAATGTGCAAAAGTTACCCTGACATATATAAAAGTTATATAAAGACTAGAATAGATCGGGTCTATAATAACTTATTATAGACCCAACCTTTTAGTATACCATACGAATGTGATTATATCATACAAAATGTGATTACTACAAAAGTGATTATATCATCCTGAAACTGATACGTAAATGTATCACTCAAAAAGTAAATTTATCATTATAAAAAGTATTAAATAATTAATTACATCATTCAAAAGATGATTTTTAAATTTTATCATCATAAAAATAATTATATAATCTCATTAAATGATTTAATATGAGATTATATAATTCAAAATATGACTCACAAAAGGATAATTATATCGTCTAAAAAAGTGATTATATCATCTAGAATGTGATTATATTATTTGAAAGTGTCAAATCTTGGGTCTACAATAATTTATTGTAGACCCAACCTTCTAGTATACCATACGAATGTGATTATATCATACAAAATGTGATTATATTACTACAAAAGTGATTATATCATCCTGAAACTGATACGTAAATGTATCACTCAAAAAGTAAATATATCATTATAAAAAGTATTAAATAATTAATTACATCATTCAAAAGATGATTTTTAAATTTTATCATCATAAAAATCTAATATATATATATAAAGGGGAGTTTTTCCCCGAGTTTTTAGAGAGCCACGTAGGATTTAATTTTCTTAGCGCGCCATGTAGGATTATATAATCTCATTAAATGATTTAATATGATATTATATAATTCAAAATATGACTCACAAAAGGATAATTATGTCGTCTAAAAAAGTGATTATATCATCTAGAATGTGATTATATTATTTGAAAGTGTCAAATTTTGGGTCTACAATAATTTATTGTAGACCGAGTCCATACAAGACCAATTGAAAAGTCAATTAAAATGTTTACAGAAGTTAATTGGTTAGAGATAAGATATTTCCTCTTACTTGACACTAAAGAAATAACTTTACTTACTTAAGCTGAAAAGATTTTGTTGAAAAAAATATTGACGAAATAACTATTTGTTAGAGATCAGACATATTTCCAACACTTAATTAAGGATATAATAGGCTGCTGTTAAAATAACTTAACTTAATTAAGAAAATAAGATTTTCTTCCAAAAAAACCATTTAGGAAGATATGACTCTGTCTAAAAAAATAGAAATAAAAAGATATGGAGTATCTTACATTTACTCGTATATACTTGCTTTAGTTATCAACTAAATCTTTCCCGGATACTTTAACTTGTGCAAAGAACAAACCTATGCAATTCCCCTAAAATCCCCTATAAATTTCAGAATAAAAACTTCTCATCAATTCATAACTTGTTACCTTTGTTAAAATTAGTTAATATTACAATTTCTTACCCACAAAACCAAAACTAAACGTAGCCTTTATTAATTTCATCTTATCACCACATATTACACAAATTGAGCAATGGAACACCATCATCAACCTTCAACTTTGAACTCTTTCGATAACAATTACAAAGTTTGTTCCATGACCCTTGACCCCATCGAACGATTACCCTACTCGTCGAAAATTGATAGTCATGAGATCGGAGTCTCCCTTTTCTTTCACCATAAGCTTGAGATCCACTATCATTGCAATGATCCAAAGTCCATTTACCAACAAGACCATAATATCTTGTGGACGGAACCAACCAACAAGTATCATAGAGCTATGTTTGTCATCACACCACAGAAGTCCGATATGATTGAAGGTTACGTTGCAAATGCCCTAATTAATTGTAAGAAGGATGATCTTCCGGCTTATGTGAGTCCCGGTGTTTTGAGTTACGTGATTGCCAAGGTTTCCAAGTACCTTCGAGAAAATGTTACCTTTGACGATGATCTACCATGGTTTATGTACGAGTTGACGGGTACGGTTGATGTCTCTACCATCGTCGATGCTGACCAGGCCAACTATGTATGACGGAGAAGTACATTCAAGAAATAAATTCATAATTCCATATTTAAGTCCTAGTACTTGTACTTGTATAATGTATCTAGCTAGCAGCAAATTCATTTGTTTATTAGTACTATCAAAATTTATTATTTTAGCTGATTTTGTATTTCATAATACAACGATCGATCTTCAAGATTGGAGTTGATTGGAGTTTAGACTACTTGTATTCGTGCAATTAAGTACTTGTTTTGAAATATTAATTTTTCAATTGATGAATGTACGTTGTTCGATCATATAGCATTACTAGTTATATGTGCTTGTAAAAATTGGATTTTTATTTTATTATTGTATAAATTTCATTACATAATAAGATCCATATTCGCTAAGATAGCTAGTGCTATATATATACACGGTTAAAAGTCACACATAATATAAAGTCCTACAATATTTGATGAATTAGTTGATCAATAATTGGGTTTTTATTTTGATTATTGCACAAACTTCGCTTTATTCTAATAAAAATTATTTTCTACTCGTGTATAAAAACAACTACAAACGTTATAAATAATAATCTCCATTATTTGAAACATAGTAGTATCAACATATATAATCGTATAAGACCAATATACAAAGATAACAATGATACAACAATAATTATTTTAATCAAAAGTCACAACAAATTAGTATATGAAACATTACTAGAAACGGAGACGCCGTTGGCAAGATCACCATCCTAATCAAACAGCCCTGGCTGCCTCAATCCTTGGATCGAGTTCATCCTCGAGCGAGGCCAGGATGTTGAACTCCCCCGTGCTGGATCAATTACATGGGCTAGGGGTAGCATTCGTGCCACAAACCCAACACATAAGTGGAACAACAACGAAGTGGACCGTTCATGATGCCTGTCGACGAAGTAATCTCAAACGAACATATTAGTCCTTCGCAACATTCGAAATTTTAACTGCAAAAATCACCTTGCACCTTACACCCGCGTACTGAAGCCATATCTGCAAAATTACAAAAATCGTAAATTTACATTATATTCATAATTATTCATAAGCTATGTATGTATTTATACATAGAAAAAAATTAATTAATATTTAACCTGATGCCATAAGGATTATTAGTAATAATCCTATCAGAATTGGATTTGTATATTTGATCGAGCGAGACGCCATTTTCTTGATTATCAACTGCTTTTTAGTAAATTAATTAAATTTGCGCTTCTTTTGAGTATAATTTATTTAGCAAATATTGATCAAATTGCTTGGTTGGAATATGATGAATTTACATTGTCACTATTTATAGTGTATTTCAATGATAAAGTCAGTCAACTTAATATTGTTTTTAGCAACCGGCCATAATAATTTTACTCACTAATAATCGTAGGAAATAAATAAAAGGAGTGTTCATGAAATTAGACCAATAAATATAATTAGTTACATAGAAAATTGTAAAAAAAAAAAAATTGCTCTCCTATTTTTTTTTTAATAAAAGTGTAAAAGTGTAGAAGAACAATGCAATAAATGGAGGGAACGTGATGGCTGAGTTACGCAGTCGTGCAAATAATTGTTCTACGTAATTAATAGGTTAAACCTCCTCAAAGTCTAACCCAATTATTTTCTACCTCAATAATTATCAATGCAGACTAACTTATTTAACTATACGATTCAAAAAAAAGAAAATTAGATATTCATTTTATAATTTAATGATATATTCTCTCCGTCCACAAATAATAAGTTACATACTGTGTGATCTTTTCATACATGTATTTATAAGATAATAGAGTATGTGAGAAGTTGATAGTATTCTCATTAAGTTTAACGTGTATTTATACACCTAAGAAGTACTGTAACCTAGGTTTACAAAAGATAATAACAAGCTAAGAGTATATACATACAAGCTGTTAAATGAGATAAATATTAGTGAATATTCACAAATGATAATTGACGGGTGTGGTTGATGTCTCTATCATCGTCGATGCTGACCAGTTGTTATGATAGGACGGAGAATGAAGTACGGTGAAGAAAAAAATTCATATTTCCAAATTTAAGTCCTAGTATTTGTAATAATGCATCTAGCTAGAAGTAAATTTATTTGCTTAGTACTATCAAAATTAATTCGTAGTAGTATGTACTTGTAATCGTGCAATTAAGTACTTGTTTTGAAATTTCATTACAATTAATTTTTCTATTTGTTTGATCATGTAACTAGCTACTGTGCAAATATATTTTACTATGGTATAAAGTTCATTAGATAATAAGTTCCACATTTGCTAAGAAGGTGCAATATAAGAGGAACAACAACAAAGTGGACCGTTCTTGACGCCTATATCAACTTATTCAAGAGTAACCCCTGACCCCATAGTTCAGCTAAGTTCAGCCGATGAGAACAGACCCTAAGTAATTATTATTTATTTATATAAACAAATGTATCAACTTGCATAAGTACAGTTGCATTGAAGATGAGTAGTTACTCCGATCTGTAGTTTATGTATTCAATTAGAATAATACTCCGCAATTGACATAGACTTAGATAATGAAGATTATCAGTTAATTTATCACATAAGTACATGACAATTTAATTATGGTTTATTTTTTTATCTTCATGAGATGAAAATGGAGCTGATTGGAGTGGATCAAGCTGAATCCGCCTCCATTGGTCATCGGTCCATCATCTGCTATTATACTATTGTATATATACAATCATCTGCTAGGATTATACAATCTTATACTAGGGTTAGCGGTAAAGATACATTGGTAAATTACAAACTAATAATATGCACTAGATTATTTACATAATCTAACAAGTCTGGCACCAATTGAAATGAGACTTAATTAAGACCCATCATCAAACATTTAAATATCAAGTAAGGTTATTGATGACTTTTTCAAAATAGGCCAAAGGAAGGTGTTAGCATCATTTAGAAACGAGGATAGTGTAACCTAAGTCCAATGTAAATGTTATTGACTATTATAACTAGTTAAAGATTTAGGATATAATACCCACTTCAAAACCAAGATTTAAATTTCGTCCACATTATTTGTCCCTCAATTTATGGCTCTCTCTTAGTCTCTACACCAACCAAATAATAATTCATGCAACTTCACACATAATAACAATAATGTACTCTAATATTATTTAGATCTAAATTAAAATATCAATACAAGCTTCTACTCCTATTATACTAATGACTTCTCTTTAGTTAATGATAGACTATAAAACATATTTGATATCATGTTAGTGGACCATCTCAACCAAAAGCTTAAGCTGATGGTTGAGGCCCAAGAATATGTTTTATACTCTATCAGTTAAGTTTATTTTCATATACCATGGCACTGTATTATAATCTTCAGCAAGATGTATCATCAATGTCAAAGCATCTTTGGACGAGGCATAGCACATGTCTTACAAAAAAAAAAAAGTACACTACACAATCTAATTATTTTAAGTGAGTTGACTTTAATAATAACTTGAAAAGCTAAGGCATTAAATAGAGAAGATGTGAATGCGCTTTCCAACCAAACCACAAACTAAACAAGCAAAATTATACTTCGAAACAACCAGGTTAACTAGAAAACAATTGCTTGTGAATATGGTGTCTCTAAAACATCTAAAGCCAATTATCATAGGATTGATGTTAATCCTAATGACATCAGGTTATTATTATTCTTTTTTACCCGCTTTCTTAATTCTTGTGGCTCCGCATTTTGCAGTATATTGAGAATAAATGAAGTGTATTTCCTCCGTTTTTTTTTTTTTTTTTAAATTTGACACAATTTGACTTTTACACTATTCACAAACTACACTTTGATTAGCTTTTGTGATTTATAACTACAATAAAATATAATCAAGTGAGATCTTGTTTGAATCGTCTCAATGTATATATTTATATTTATATCAATTTTTTGTAATTTTACAATGTCGAGAATTAAAGATATATTAATCTATCCTTACAAAATAATGCGTTGACAAGCTTGATAATAAAATGATGTCAACTAAATAAAAACAAAGGTTGTATATAACTACTGATTTGTAGGATTATTTTTAATTGATTGGTGTTGTGATTTTGTAGGTATGGTGTTAGGGCAGACATGCACCGCGAAAGGTAATCAATGCTATGGTGAACATGATTGTTGCGAAGGTTTAGATTGTATCGGAAGATTGTGGCCCATTTCTATCTATGGTTATTATTTGTGTTGTACTGGTCCCTGGTATTGGCATGATTGCGACCTATAGCTATAGCCAATGAACCGGATGAACCTTGGCCAGCGTCGAGGCGTGCAGTGGGGCGGAGCTCAAAACTCAAAAGGGTTAGATTCAGTCGTTTGAATAGGCGATCAGCTAACTCGCAGTAATGTTAATTTTTAGGTGAATCTTAAGATTTATCATGTTATGTTTCTCAATTCTCATGATAGTTGTATTGCTTTATCTATTGTCTTTTTCTATGTAATAAAAGTTGTTGTATTGTTATCCAGTATCATACTCCATCATATCCGTTCCTGAATTTTGCCTGATTATCAATATTTGGGTTAAATTAGTAAACTTAACATAATAGTTCACACTAATTTATTGTGGATGGACCACTAATATTAAATAAACTATGGTTGTTTTATTAATAAATAAAAAAAGTCACTATGTTGAAATAAAAGTCATTTTGGTAATATATTAGCTATAAGAGGTTAATTTTTCTAATGAAATATTTTATATACCGGTCAATATGAAAAATAAAGGTCACTGTGTTAAAATTTGAGTCATAACGTCGTATTCAAGTTCACAATAATATTAAACGTTATACAAGTTCTAATAAATGTTACTCCCTCCGTTTCATTTTGTTAGGGTCTATTCTGTTCACCTTATTTTCACTTATTTCAGGTTTAATAAGTTCAGATAAGTTCAGTTAAGTTCAGATAAGTTTAGATAAGGGTTAATAAGTTCAGATAAGTTCAGATAAGTTCAGGGTTAATAAGTTCTAAATTAACGTTCTCCTCACCTTATTTCCACTTATTATATTTATATAGAGTTATTACTAATCAAGATTGCTTTTCACTTCTTTTTTTTTTTGTAAAATTTTATGTGTTTTATTATCATGATTTCATATAAGAATAAAGTAACATTTGCATAAAAAATAAAATTAAAGTAATGTTATACTCATAAGTTATGGTATGACTAGATAAATTTTGCTTATATAAAAGTTAAGCAAATCAACAAATTTATTATTTTTGTGAAAAAAACAAAGGGAAATTAATGAGAATGAAAGTCAGATCAACAACAAAACCAAAGGAAAATTTTTACTATTTCTAAACTATAAAATAGTAGTGTTGTTATAAAATAATGTCTTATAAGTGTTAATAAGGTTTAATAAGGTCAAATAAGTGAAAATAAGTGTTAATAAGGTGTAATAAGTTCAGATAAGTTCAGATAAGGGTTGATAAGTTCAGATAAGTAAAAATCAGGTGAATAGAACACACCCTTAGTCCCATATAGAATCAATCACAAAAAAATAAGAGAATGAATAATATTTAAAATCTTACATTTTAGTACAAAAATTGCTTAATTTGTTCTATCTTATTAAATGTTCTGATTTTTTTCTTTGGAAAGCATTAGTTACAATGCTTGTTTAATGTGAGGAATTTCAATCAAATGCCATGTCATCAATCCACTAATGGGATTGATGACCAATCAAAATATTTAATTACTGCCATGTCATCAATCTACTAATGGGATTAGAAATTATGAGACCGAATTAGGAAAATAAAATAAAATAAGGAATAGATTAAATATGGGTAAATCATTTTGAAACGCCCAAAATAGTATATGGGACTAACATTATGAAACGGAGGGAGTAATATGTTAAAAATAAGGTTACTATGTTAATCATAAGAGTCACTATATTTAATATAATGTCAGTTGCGTGTGTATAGATCTCGGGTCCATAATAATATTATTCTGGACCAGGTCCACGCAAGTTTTTTGTGACTTTCCAACACCAATTCATCCATAATAACACTAATGATTCTATTTGAAAAGAAAGGTGGATAAAATTTGAACGTATGACCGAGAATTTATTTTCAAGTTGACTTATATCAACTTAGATGACCAATCAACCAAAAGTTTTATATTTTGAATCGCAAGATTGATTTATACTCTATCATTAACAAAGAAAAATAAATGTTAAATCTAATTAGTGTAAGATCTCAAATCTTGATGCCGTTTAATAATTCAACCAAACTAATTAATGCTTTTCCAATATTACTCGTCTCTAGATGTTTTTTTTTTTGGTGCAAACGAAGGCTATAGCCCTTTATTCAAAATAAAAAGAAAATTCAAATTACAAGACGGGGAGTCGTGACTCCTAAGATATCCTCCCGGAGAAGTTCCTTTATTTCAATCGGAGGATTATCAAAATAAAGGACCCTCTCTTGTTGGATTACACCTAAGTTAGCAAGACAATCAGCCACCCTATTCCCTTCCCGGTAACAATGAAAAATACAAGAATTAAGTCCTATGGACTTAATGATACTACGACATTCTCTTAGCATGATCGAACCTTCTCCTCCTTGTAGATGTTCATTCTGAAGTGCTTCTATGCAAGCCTTGTTGTCCATCTGAATAACTAGCTTAGAAACGCCTTTAGAAACTGCCAAACGAAGCCCCAATTCTAAAGCCATTAGCTCTGCTCTATATGCAGAACAAACACCAAAATTAGCTGAGAAGCATTTGATGAAATTACCACAACAATCACGCAAAACACCTCCTCCTCCAGCAGCTCCAGGTGAGCCCTTTGCCGCACCATCAGTGTTTAAGGCCACCCAATCCCCTGGTGGAGCTAGCCATCTAATTAACACCTCTTTTCGAATTGGTGCCTTATTAACCGAAGCTTGATCCCCAGCTTGAACCATCAGCACTCTCCAAGTCTCCTCTGCTTTTCCTTTGATGAAGGCTGCTTTGTCATGAGGAATGTCATCGGGACGACCAAATGCAGAGGAGTTACGCCATTTCCATGACCACCACAAGGTAAGAGCAAAGTAAACAGGCCATTTTTCAGAAAAATTAGTGCCTTCAGCCTTTAGGTTTCGAATCAACCAGTTGTTGAGATCACCACTATAAAAATTAGGACTACTTGCTGATCCTCCCATGCTAGCCCAGATATCTTTGGCTAAGTCACAATCACGAAACAAGTGTAAACTTGTTTCATCTGAATTGCTATGACAGCGAGCACACCTAGGATCAGAAGATAGATGGCGTTTGAAGCGATTAGCATTACATAGCAGACGGTCATGGAGTAGAAGCCATAAGAACATTTTGACCCTTTGCTGGACAGGGGTGCTCCATGCTAAATCCCATTTGGGATCCTTCAAGGTATGATCATCATTCTTCATTATTTTCATTGCATACTTGATAGAGAATTTGCCCGACGAAGAGCCTTTCCAAAATCTGTGATCTTCAATTTCAGAATCTTTGTAGACTTTGTGAGCAGCGATGAGTTTTAATGAGTATGGAGGAAGCAAATTAGCAAAGGTATCCCATCTCCATTCCCCTTCATCATTCCACATTTCTTCCACAGTCGCACCATCAATGCAATCAGGAATTTCACCATTGGACAAGTCACGAAGTGGAACATCAGTTGCCCAACAATGATCCCAGAATAACGTGCGACGCCCATTTCCAATAGCCACTGCCGATCCCTTCTTAATCCATTGGGCATTATCTGTTATTCCTTGCCACACATTGGACATATTCGAGGTAGGTGTGAACATATCAATGTCACACCTTCCCTTACAGTACTTAGAACGAAGAACACGTGACCAAAGAGAATTGGGTTCAGAGAGAACTCGCCACCCAAGTTTGGTAAGAAAGGCAGAGTTGGTTTGACGTGCTGAGCGTATGCCTAAGCCCCCCTTATCTTTGGGTAGTTGCAGGGTCTCCCAAGAGAGGAGATGTATGCGTTGATGTTCTTCCGAACCACCCCAAATAAACCTTCGAGTTTTCTTGTCAATGTCATCGCAAATACTTCGTGGGATCTTAGCCGTTTGCATAGAGTAATTGGCCATCGTAGTGAGGGTGGATTTGGCAAGGGTAACCCGACCAGCAAGGGAGAGGTATTTTGTCTTCCAACCTGAGAGCCTTCGGTCTATTTTCTCACAAATATGCGCAAATGTAGCCTTCGTGATTCGGCTGGTCAACGTGGGCATACCAAGGTAAATTCCCAAGTCCTCAGTAGCATCCATCCCAAGGGTGTGGCTAATATTACTCGCATCAGAGAGTGAAACATTGCGAGAAAAGTACACCCTGGACTTTGATAAATTAACACGCTGACCCGAAGCTTGTCCAAATCTGTCAAGACAGGCCTTGATAACAAGAGCCTGATCAGTAGAGGCTTCGGCAAAAAGAATTAAATCGTCGGCAAATAAGAGGTTTGACAGAAGAGGCCCTCCCCTACTTGCATAGATAGGCTTCCAATTCCCATTGAAGATAGCTTCCTCTATGATTTGGTTGAGACGCTCCATACAAATAACAAAAAGATAAGGTGATAACGGGTCACCTTGTCTTATGCCGCGGGAGGGAAGGAAAGCTTTGGTTTTTTCCCCATTCCAAAGAAGCTGCATCGAGGGTGAGGTGACACAATCCATGATCACTTCCAATAATCTAATTGGAAAATTCATCTCTTTAAGAGTGTCTCGAATGAAGAACCATTTGAGACAGTCATACGCCTTTTCAAAATCAATCTTGATAGTCATATAACCCTTGCCACTTTGTTTGCGCTTCATGGTGTGAATAACCTCTTGCACGATAACAATATTATCGGTTATTTGCCGCCCAGGTACAAAACTCGATTGAGTAGAGGAGATAAGCTTCGGCAGCAGAGGCTTTAACCGATTCACAATTGCTTTTGTTATAATTTTGTAAGTGACGTTGCAAAGACCGATAGGACGGAATTGAGAAGGAGATTCCGGGTTGTCAGTTTTTGGCAAAAGAACTAGAAAAGTCTCATTCAGTGAATCAGGAAGTCCTTTGCCATCTAAAACTGATAACGCTAAAGAATACACATTAGGAGCGACAATTTCCCAATTTTTTTGATAAAAAATTGCTTGAAACCCATCCGGCCCCGGTGCTTTCAACGAACCCATATTCTTAATCACAAAATCAATGTCACACTTGGTAAAGGGGCGGCATAAACCTTCCCACTCCGGGTTCGAGAGTTCTTTACAAACTCCAGTAGGGATATTAAAGACCTCTGCCTCACCATCATCGGTGTAGAGTGATGAAAAATAATTCACCACTAAATTTTTCACCTCTTCCGAATTATGCACCCACTGCCCTTCATTGTTCTTGATAGCTGCTATTTTGTTTCTCCATCGACGGATAATCGTGCTCAGATGGAAAAAGGAAGTATTGCGGTCTCCGTTTTCTATCCAATCTACAAGAGCCTTTTGATACCAAAGAAGTTCTTCTTGTTGAAGAATTTCATCTAACTCACGACGGAGTTTTGCTTCGAGTTTTATTAAACCCGAGTGACGATCAGTGGCTAAAGAGGATTGTACTCCTTGAATGCGCGCCATAAGAGTACGTTTTTCTCTAAAAATGTTGTGGAAAATGTTTTGATTCCACTCTTGTAAGTCCTTGGAGAAGGAGGATAATAATGGGATGAGAGGGGCATCTGGGTTCCATTTATCCACCAAAAAATCAGAAAATTGCTCATGAGAGAGCCAAGCAGCTTGAAATCGAAAAGGACGATTCATCGAATCAAGAGGAGCAAAGCCATTCGGGGAAATAAGGAGGGGGCAGTGATCTGATTGTAAGGCGGGGAGATGTTTAACTCTTGCTCCATCAAAACGGACACTCCAATCAGACGAACATAACACTCTATCTAACCGAGCACTCTGCCTTGTAGCAGGGGTATTTCCTCGAGCCCAAGTGTGAGAGGGACCTGAGAACTCCACTTCGATCAGTTGATTATTGTCAACCCAAGCATTGAATTTTGCACTTCTCCGAGAAGTTTCACTGCAACTTGAACTTCGTTCCCAAGAGAAACGCGTTTCATTAAAATCCCCCGCTAGCAACCAAGGTTTATTATTACGACGAGCAAAGTCCGAGAGATCCCGCCATAATGCTTGACGTTTAGAAGGGTCCGGGCTAGCATACACTGTAGAAAAATACCAAGGCACCTCACCATTTCTAGTGATCGACAAGGTGATATATTGATTAGATTTTTCTATTGGATTAATAGACACAAGTTCGGGTTTCCAATAGACCTAAATTCCACCACTAAATCCTTGGGCATCGACTCTAGTGTGTCCATTGTAGCCCACCGAGTTAGCAATTTTTTGAGCATGCTCACCCCCCATGTGGGTTTCCACCAGAGCAAAAACACAAGGCTTGTGCATTCGGATGATCTCTCGGAGAACCGCCAAGAATTCCTTACTACCGACACCTTGAACATTCCAAACCATACATGAGATTGGAAATCCATTAGGAACAAAATTATGAATTCTATTCATAAAATCAGATGAATTAGGAAAAGTTGCTTTGTAAGCTTCAGCAATAGCATGCAGAGCATGCTTAATTTCCAAAGGTAACTTCAGTGTTACCATCATCTCTAGCTGTCCCGGACTCGGAGGGCTCCATGAGTGTATCTCCATCTGAAGGATGTGGGTCAGGGGGTCTGCCACCCCCAGGTATGGTTCCTCCATAGGAGCTGTCATGCATAGGATCTTCTCGGGAGGGATCTGAACTACAATCAGATTGGGGAGTGGGAGAGACATGAGTTAGAGTAGGGTGAATTTGGCTTAGAGAGGGTTGCTTGTCAAGGTCACATGTAGGGGATGTGTTTGAGGCTTCAAGATGTACTTGTGGGGTGACTGGAATGTTTTCTTTGCCTATTGGGACGGGAACAGAGGATTTTCGTGGAATATTCTTAGCCTTATCATTAGTAGAATTTCTTAAGATAGATTTTTGAGAATCTTTTTGAGAAATTCTAGTTTCCTGCCATTGCTTCAAATTTCCTAAAAGTTGGCCTTGAAGTTTATCTTTGGAGGTGGATTTTCCGGAATTAAATTGGAGAGCAACAACTGGCTGATTTATCTCATGTGAATTATTCCCTAAATCCACAGTCTTTACACGATTATCATAGCTAATCATATCTTCTGCTTCCTCTAAAATCGGATTTTTCGAGATATTTGGAGATGAAATTTCCTGAATATCATCCTTTTCCAAAACTGAAAATCTAGTTCCTCCTAAAATCACTCCCTTATCTTTAGCCAAATATTTTTTAAAATTTGAATTTTTATCTTGCCCGCCTTTTGAAGCCACCGTAGCAGGCTTTTCCGGTCGAGGAAGTCTCTTCCTTGGAGGTGGTTTTTTAACCTGCATCCAGGAGCCGAAATCTTGCACTTCAACTGTGGATTGGGTCTTAGGAGGATCAGAAATAGCTAGAACATTTTCATCGACTGCAGCCTGAGCAGGGGAATTAAGAGCATCAACAGAGCATTGATCACTTTGATGCCCAATTTTTCCACAATGGAAACAAATCATACGAAGCCCCTCGTATTGGATTTTCCAAACATGACCTTTAAGCCAGAATTTCGATAGCAAAGGTTTAGTCAGATCAAGTTCAACACTTAATCTCATAAATTGACCTCTTTGAGCTAAGGCAGTATTATTGTCAATTCTAATCACCTTACCAATGTGGCTACCAATCTTATGAAGAAATTCTTTGTCGAAGTATTCGACAGACAAATGGGGGATACGTACCCAGGCAGTCAAGAAGCGCATCGGAGTATCATCAGGAATGAAATTGGGAACCCATTTTCTAATGGTGAGATAATTGTCGTCTAACATCCATGGTCCCTGAGTAAGAACATGGTTGTAATCCCCCAAATTGGAAAAACGAGCAATAAAGAAGTCGTGACCAATGTCAGTCAGAACTAACCCTCCAGAAAGTTCCCATTTCTTCTTCAAACGCTTCATAAGAGACATATAACCGATCTTACTATCAAACATCTTGATAATAAGGGTATGTTTCCATGGTTGTCGAATTCTTGCTTTCTCCTCTTTTGAGAGCAGAATAATTGGACATTTAGGATCAGGATCCAAATCCGCTGGGGCTTCATCATCATCAGAAATCTCATCGTCATCCTCCACTATAGGGGGAAGATTATTAGCACCCCATACAGTTGAAGTATTCAACATGTCACGGAATGACATACCAGAAGAGGGAATTCCATTTGCAGGCTGCACAAATGAAGGATTAACCTGGGTATTAGGAGGAGTAGGATCAGAATTTCTATTGACAACAAGCTGATTGATTTTGTGTTTGGTTTTCTTGGTTGAATGTTCAATTTGATCTTGATTTTCAGCATTGGAGGCCTGGTTGAGAGCGTTTTCTATAGTCATGTTCAAACTAATACTCGTCTCTAGATGTAAAAATTGAGAAATACTTCAAATTGGCCGGGTCATTTTAGATCAAGTCAAGTTGTAATAATGCATCAATTTGACTCATATTTCGGTTCAAATTTAGAACAGTTTCATGCTGGACTAATTGTTCAGGAAGTTTTTCAACAGTTAATTCTAGCTCAACAAGCACTCCATAGTCTATAAGGACTATAACAGGCTTGTGCATGTCAAATTCAAGACCTTTAAGGATTTCATCTACGATGCATGTCTTCGCATGATTCCAATTCATAGGCTACCCTTCGTAACCTAGTCGATATATACAAATCCTAACTGCTTAGGTTGTTAATATATAGGGACATTATTCAACAATTTAATTGACCCATTTGTCAAAACACATTATTGATCACAAACATCGTTAGTCATATACTAGTAAAAACCGTTAAACAACTTTAATTGATACATTGCAAGTATATAATTAAATTGAATATATACATTGAGAAGATTCAATCACCATCTTAATTGCATTCTTGCATAAGAAAATATGCTTATTTGGACATATATTGGTTAAAATACACTGCACGATCAAAACAGGTTTGTGAATAGTTCAAAAGGAAAAATGTTTTGCTTTACAGTTTAAAGGGTGTTAATGAGCCTAGATGTTTGTTAACTATTATTCAAGATCGACATGAAATTTTATATGAGCCAAAGCGAGCTCAGCTCAATTAATCGGCGGCTATGATATGTGGCTGAGATGAGGGGGAGAGGAAGGTGGTAGGCGGCGAAACGACCTACGATCGTTAGGGTTTTAAGAGAAAAAGGAGAGGAAAAACCCTAGTAGGAATCTGATATCATTTAGAATAGTGTAATTCCCCTCACCGGAGACATTCTCATTAATTCAATATATATAAGATTTACAACCTAATCATGAGATAACCTAAATTACACAAGATATATCTTTACAGAATATTAACAAGATAATATTAACATATTATCTAACAGTGGCGAACATGATCACATATATACATTAGGATCACATAGTTACTACCTCTGTTTCTTATTGTGTGAAACAAAGAAATACTTTGTTTCTCACAACTAATACCTTTTTGTTACATATAATAAGAAACGGGGGTAGTATTTAATTTATAGAGGATGAACTCTTTAATATACTCAAAATCAACTTGAGTTTAATGTTAATTTGAAATTATAAGTAAACAAAATCTGATGAACTCTTTAAAATATTCAAAATCAACTTGAGTTTAATGTTAATTTGAAATTATAAGTAAACAAAATCTATGACTCGACTCTATTTCAAATGAAAGTGGCATGATTCGAATTTAATTTGGATTATTCTACTTAGGGTTTGTTTGTTCATATTATTATTTCATCTTATTATTATTTTATTTCAGAAAAAATAAATTCAGATAAAAAGTTTAGATACAACAATAATATAATTAATAATTTCATAAACAATAAGTTTAGATAATATATACTACGTATTATACAAAATTATTTCAGGAATTTCAAATATATGCAAATAAATTATTTACAAAATAATAATTTCAAAAACAATAAATTTAAATGAAATAAAATAAAATAAGCCACACAAAACTATTTCAAGAAATTCAAATAAATTAAGCTCATTAAATTAAATAAATGGAATAAATTCATATAAAATAAAATAAGTTCAATTCATATATAATACGGAGTAAGGATCTTGCTAACGAGCGCCCCGGACATTCGATAAGGAATAATTATATTGGTTGAAATAGTATATTGATAACTTGTTATTTGATATGATTTTAGAGTGATTTCAAACCTTGTTTACTTGGTATATTGACATTTTGGTTCACTTCTACTCTATATTTGTTCAACTTTTGTGTATCCCTTGCTTCACGGGTTGATAGTGTTTTTGTTGAATTTTTAGGTTCAAAGACGACCATTTGAGGCATATGGATGATAAACCGAGGTTAGAAGCCGAGATAATGGAGAAAAGCCGAAGAAAAGTGAAGATAAAGGTCTAAGAGAGTCTGCTGCACGGACGTGCAAAGTATGGCACGTCCGTGCAGGAGTGCCCCAGCACGACCAAAAGCTACTGCCTACTGCTTTCAAGATCTGCACGTCCGTGCAGAGTTCAGCACGTCTGTGCAGGGTATTCAGCACATCCGTGCCTGATCCTGCACGTCTATGCAGTTTTCCCAGCCCAAATCAGTTTCAAAACTGATTGTACAAAACAAGGCCTGCACGTCCGTGCCACATTTGGCACGTCCGTGCAGGATCCCCAGGGCAAGGCAGTAGGTTCTGCCTCTCTTCTTTCGGAGGTGCATGCCCGTGCCTACCTCGGCACGTCCGTGCAGGTATGGTTGCACGTCCGTGCCAATCTCAGCACATCCGTGCTGACCTGTAGCCGTGCCCGACTCTTGTTTTCTCCGTCTTTTTTATTTGGGGGTCTTTATAAATTAAATAACCCCTTGAGCTCATTTGTACGGCATCCAAGTTTTTAGTGCTTCCTCTTAGTTTGTAATTGTAGAAACACAAATATTCTCAAATCATTAGTTAGATTATAATTATTAGCTTGGAAATTTCATTCTCAATCATTGTAGAAGACAAGTTCCACCATTGTTATTCAAGTTTAAGCTTCTAGTAATATTTTTCTCACTCTTCTCTTCAATTTTAATTGCTTTGATTGTTAATTTTCTTGCTTAATTCTTGTATGTTTAGATTGTTATTTAGCTTAATCTTTAGTTGATTCTTGTTCATGAGTTACTTGGATCCCTTAATTGCTTTAATCCCCATGGATTGTGAATAGTCTAATTTTCTAGGGTTTGGGTAAAACCCTCATTGTAGTCACTAATTTCTTGTTGCATGTGTTAATTTGGTAATTGTTGGGTGTTAATTACTTGAGCTTAAGTGGTTTAATTGCTTAGTTCTTGTATATGGCCATTGATAGAACTATTATCTAAGCTTTCTCAACGAAGGATCGGGAGATGAACTTGAGTTAGCTCCCTTATGCTTAATTGACTTGAAATGCCATGAGAATAGGAATTTCCAGTCAAGGGAATGTTTTTGTCATCGTGATTATGCTTTAACACTTGTTTTATGCTTTGTAACCACGAGAGTAGGTTGTATATATGATTTAAGTAATCCCTCTAGCTTGAGAGAGTAGTTGGGTGTTTTAGATGACTTCCCCTATATTATCCCCTTAATTTACCATTGTTTGCTACATGCTATTTGTGATTTGTGACGAAATTGAGTGGTATATCCCGAGCCCTAGAACTCTCTAATTATTGTTGAGCCTTAGTGTTAGTTGATTTGAACTAGTACATGTTACATAAAAACCGAACCAATTTCGACTTCATTTAGCTTATTTAAACGGTAGTATCTCGGTGGTTGATTCAACGCCTCTCTTGGGTTTAACCCTTTCTTACCCTTGCTATTAGCTAGTGAGACCAAGATAGGACTTTATCTTTGGTAGGCTCGACGACGGCCTACCATATATTAAGTTAGGAATGCATGACAAAATCACGCGTCGTTCGGTGTAATCAATGTTAGTTTTACTCTAATATTTCCACTTTTATTTCTCTTATCGAGGGCGCTTATTAGTTTTTTTTTCCAGAAAAATCAAATGAATCAAACATACCTAGGTTTTTAAAATAGAGGAAGTATAATTACTCATTATTTTTGGTGCAAAAGAAGAGGAAGTATTTTCTTATGTACCGAGGAGATACTCTCTAAGTTGCATTGATGATGGCTAATTACTCCGATCCATAATTTACGGATTCAATTAGAATAATAATTGACTTAGACTTAGATAAAAGACCGAGTAGCATATTTATTACATACACGTGCATGTCAATTTAATAATAAGTTTTTAACAATGAGTTTATTGAGTTGGCAATGAATCGAAGATTCAGAGGTGGATATCCAACCCATCCATCATCCGATTAATCTCAATCCAAATTCACCATCCATTATCCAAGGATGAATCGAGTGACTAACTTTTTGACTGGAGTGATTAACTATTGAAATAAGGTCTACCATCCACATTATCTATAACACTAATATAAACCAAGATTTGGATGTATATAGGGTACAAAAATTTTAAATTTTGCTACATCCGCATTATTAGTGAAAATTCTATGGTACAATGACTACCAGTCTACCACTATACTTAATTTTAATTAGCTGCATTTTTTATTTAGTTTTTTGTTGGTAGGGTTGCAAACGATCCGAGCCGAGTAAAGTTTTTACTTGTTCGAGCTAAGCTTGATAAAATATTTTAAGTGTTCGAACATGCTCGAGCTTGAATGAGCTTCATAACTTTGTGTTCGAGCTTTGTTCATTAAGGTTTTGCCTTGTTCAAGCTCGACTTGAGCTTGTTCATTTGTGATTCGAGCTCGAGCTTGAACAAGCTCTAACGTGAACAAGCTCAAACTTGATGGAGCTCAATCAAACTAATATTAATTAACTTTGTAATACTATAAATATACTCTAATCAAAAAACACTTTTGATGATATTCATCATAACAACAAGATAGGCAGTAATTGAGTATGTGATATTATAAATCAAAAAATTGAGTAAATATACTATTCACTTTCTTAAAAATAATACTCCATATATTTTAATTTTATATGATATTATTAACATGGATAACTTGATTATATACGATAATTGATTATAATTGATTTGGTTTCATATAAAAATTGATAAACTATTTTAAGAATAATCAAAACAATGAAATTAATTGTTTCGAGCTTGAACGAATTATAAATGTGCATATGAACGATCAAATGTACGAGTTATGAACGAGTGTTTGTGAACATTAACGAGCCGAGCACAAAGGTGTAAACGAGCCTCAAATTTTTGTTAGGACTCGTTCAATACTAAATAAACAAGTTTTGACCGAGCTTTAATTTGAACGAGCTTGTTCACGAGTTGTTCAAAAACGTATCGCTCAATTGCAGCCCTATTTGTTGGTCAAACTTATTAAGATAATTTTTCATGTTTAAAAGTTTATTTTTTTGATTTCTTATATTAATTATTATAATTTTTTAAAAAAATTTCATAATTAATTATGAGTTTCTTACAATTGTAGTTTTGATGTATTTGTATAGCTAGCTCGATCTCTTATGTACGTACACGTCATATGAAGTTTTATTAATGAATTATCAATTGTGTTAAAACCCATTGCTGTATATTCACTAGTACGTGTCTCATATTGGAGAAAGATGAGAGATAGTTTTAGTTCATAAGGTAAAGCAGTATTCTTATTATTGAAACACCACTTGGTTTATATGGAACCTCTTTGAGCTTTTGTGGTGTTTAGAGATCTACAAGGGTGGATGATGAGAATCGATTCCAAGGTTCCCTGAATCAGAAGAAAACTTCTAACCTTTTGAGCTATCTTTCACTCGATCTCTATGTAATGGTCTGTTTCAAAATCATTAATGAATTTTCTTTTCTTCATTCCATTATAATATAAAACAAAGTAGGTTGCTTAATTAAAGAATAACAACTTGACTGACACTATCATACAAAGACATTTATATAAATAGTGAACATGTAAGTGAATTTTCAAACCAAGTAATTTGATCTATTTACTAATTAAGTAAAGCATCTAGCTTCCAAAGAAGGGCATATTTAATTTGTTAAAAATCAATTGATAATCAAGAGAATTGAATGGCGTCTAATAATCATTCGATCAAATATTTGAAGCCAATTATCCTAGGATTACTACTAATCCTAATGGCATCAGGTTAGTCATACACGTACTCAAAGTATTAATCTCGTATTTACGTAAATGTAGCTAGTATTATTGTTAAAAATAATGTGGATTAATTAACTAATTAGTGTTGGTTGTTATTTTGTAGATATTATGGTTTCAGGAGAGTGGTGCACTTTGAGAGGTTATGAATGCAAAGTTAATAGTGATTGTTGCGAAGGATTTGTCTGTTCGTATAATATTGGAGGGATTGACCCTCCGGCTACGTATTACTGTTGCTCTACTCATCTGTGGGGTTGGTGGTACGATTGCAACCACTAGACCATAGTGCTAATTGGATCGAGCATAGGCTTGCTCGATCAACACTGGATCGAGGCAAAGGATTATCAATCGAGCATAGGTTGTGTTTGATTATATCGCGATCTTGCTAGCATCTCCATTTGAATTTATGTTATAAGTGAAGTTCTTCATGTTGTGCTTTTTTTTACTTTCTTTGTATTCTTGGCATTAGTATATATATGCCAATGCTTTTGTCATGATACATGAATGTTGTTTGGAATAATATTGGAGGTGATTTATTGAAACTTTTGTGTTATGTCTAAGCATTTCTTCATGGAGAGCTATGAGCCGCCGCCCCTAAGGGTGTCTACGCACACAAGTTACAACAAACTACCCGTTATGGGAATTAGCTCTTAGTTATAATTCCCCCATGACAAGGTGCTAGGTCAGTTCTCATACATGAATTTAAAGGAAATCCCAACCCAAAAGGGCGTAGCAGTGTGGAACCTATTTAGGGCAAGTTCACAAAAATCACAATACGTAATATAGTACTCCGTAATAATTTACAAAATTCAAAAAAAAAAAAAAAAAAATTATGTTGGTTGGACTAATTGAAAATATTCATTCTTAAATAATAAAAAATAAATAACAAGATGAATCGGATTATAATATGCTAAAATAATATACTACATCATCAACAATAAAGTCATAATCCGAAAATAATTTGGGTTTAAATAACGTAAATGGTCATAAGAAATAATGTATTGAAAATTGAAATAATAATGATACAAAAAAATGTACTACCTTCGATCCAAAGTACTCGCAACTTTGGGGTATTATTTGTGAGATATAAAATATACCAAAGTTGTGAGTAATTTGGACTGGAGGTAGTATTAAACTCTTAGTTGATACTCCGTACTTAAAGTGAAATATGGGTACCATAAATTGACCAAAATTGGTACAATTAATATCAATAGACAATGGTGAAAATCTAATAATTACGTAAGGTAAAGGCTACACATACAATTGTTGTATGTGATCCCTACATATAACCTTACTTTGTCATATTTTTATTGGCTACACACGTAATATGTTTTTTTATGGACATGGAATTTTGGATTATAGACTCGAATGCACTATGTTCACTTTCCATCTGAAAGATCGAACATCCACTTATAAAAACTAAGTTAAGTTATTTTATCAGACTATACGGAGTGATAATGAAAACGAATCAAAAATTCAAAAGATTCAAAACCCAAAAAATCCATAATAGATCAGTACATCACCAATGTTAACTTTATTTCACTTTTTCACACTCTCTCAACTTTTTCCTTTATTCAAAGAAAAAAACAAAGAAAGAAAAAAAAGAAAAAAAATCAACTTTTTCCTAACACTTACAAAGTTACAAATCCAAAGTAAATTTAATGTAAAAAGTAAATGTTACTAATATAGGAAAGCATCTAGTGCGCATATATATAAGAGAGACAAGGTTTTGTTTAATCCATCTAATTTTATTTGAAATTATTTAAATTTTAATTCGGGCATACTAAAGCCCACTTGCATTTATGATCATAAAATATTATTTAAGTAGAACAAGAATTGACCTAGATTAGAATATTTGAAGATCAGGAAAACACAATTTTTTTTTTTTTTTTTTTTTTTTTTTTTTTTTTTTTTTTTTGACACAGCACAATTCTTTTAATACAAACGAAACTTCATATAACTTGAAGCTAGATAGATAGATAATTTTGAATTCTAATTTTATCATCATAGAAAGAGTTGACTTAGGGCCTGTTCACATTTACTTAATTTCAGTTCAGTTCAGTTCAGTTCAGCTCCAATCAGTTCAGTTCAGCTCTTAATTTCTCTTTCTCATAAAATATTCATTTCAGCTTAGTTCAGTTCAGTTCAGTTCAGCTCCAATCATTTCAGTTCAGCTCAATTCAAGAAATGTGAACAGGCCCTTAATCATAGAAAGCAGTACAAATGGAAGGGTAGTGGATGACATTTATCTACCAAGCCATTGAATTTGATTTACAAAGGTAGTATCATTTCAAACAAATTGGCTAGAAATCTATTAAGTACTAATAGGAAAAAACAATTAATGCTAATTTATGAGGGCTTAGTATATCATAATTACTCCGTAGTACATAAAGGCGCCATTAAAAAACTACTTCGTATTAGACTTCAACATTAACAATAATTTAGGCATATAGTGCCCACTTGCAATTATGATTATTAAGTGTTAAATTTGGAAACAATATGAAATGGGCTTGGGCAACCCGAACAAGGAGGAGGAGAGTTTTGGTTCACAAACAAGGCTTTGGAGCTTCCATACTAAAACCAATTGGCAATAGTAGGAGGTACTCCTCTACCTTATAAAGTGGAACCACCTCTCCTCTTTCTCCAATGTGGGACACTCACAAGTGATACACATTGGGTTCCAACATTAAGTACTCCAAATTTTTTAAGCAGAACAAGAATTGACTTAGATTAGAATATATATGTGAGGATTAAGAAAACACAATTTTTATAATAATAACGAAACTTCCTATCAATTGAAGCTAAATAATTTAAAATTCTAATCTTATCATCATGGAGATAGGTGAGTTAATCATTGAAAGCAATATAAATGGAAGGGTTGTGGATGCATTTGTCTACAAGCCATTGAACTTGCTTTAAAAAGTTAGTATCCTTTCAAACAAGCAAATTGTCTAGAAATCAATTAAGCACATTATTTCCCAAAAAAAAAAAAAAAAAAAAAAAAAAAAAACTTTGTGTAATAGTGCATTGCTTAGCTTATATAATAAAGATAATGGCGACCTCAATTAAGTATTTGATGCCAACTATCATTGGATTATTGCTAATATTAATGACACTTGGTAACCGTTAATTTTGCATAATTAGTTAAATATACGTTTTATGGTTGCTTATTCTTAGAATTCATTTTATTAAATAAGTGTTGTAATTTTGCAGAGTTAGCATTAGGGCAGGAGTGCTACTTGAGAGGTTCTTCATGCGGGCCTTCAGCTCCTTGTTGCGAAGGATTATCTTGTGCACTTGAATTCGGTTCGCCTGTGTGTTGTTCCTCGCATTGGTGGGGTATTTGGCAAGATTGCAGCGATTAGAGCGTGTGATGGCAAGGCCGGCCTGGATCGGACTCGACGCGAGCACGCAGGTTTAGCATTCAAAGGGCTAAATGCCTTCATGAATCTGATTCGATCTTATGTTTCATGCATGACATGTTTATTTTTCTTGTGACTCTTGTATTAATGTTGAGTGCATATATATATTGACTCAATTTATATGCATATATATATCAGTATTACTAGTGTGTTTTTTATATATTTCTGTCAATTGGTGTTGGGATAATGGAGATAATAGACAATGTTGTATCTCTTTTGTTTGGGTACTATAATGGGTAGGCCCCATTATAGCCTCATAAGACCAAAGGGCCTAAAAGGTCCAAATAAGTCTTACATTGCTTGGGTCCAAAAGCCCACTCATAACCTCTATATATACCCTACTTAGGGCAAAGGTAAAGGGGTTGGTCACTCTTACATTAAGATGACCATGAAACACCTCTCTCTCCTAAAAACCTCTCTAAAAAATATCCATTGTTTGGCACTAACTTGAGCGTTGGAGGCTCCGCCCCGGGGTCCACCCCCGGGGCTCGGAGTTCATTTTGCAGGTCCGACGAAGGCCCACATCCGAGGCACATCAGCAGCCCAATGGGGCCCGGTGATCCATTTTTTGCCGAAACATCTTTGATTTTATGCCTTTCATGCAATCACTAGTGAATTATCATCAATCATGTTATTATACAAGTATTTTAATTAAACCCTACTATTCTTGGAGTTTAATTCAACGAATATTATTGAAATGAGTTAATTATAGTATTGAGCTAAATTACATCATATGTTTAGTTTTGTGGAAATTGCAATACATTTGACTTTCATCATTGTCAATACATGATTGAAATATGAAAGAAAATTCAAATTTGTCAAACTCAACCTGAAAAGCCACCCATTTTGCAAGTTTGGGAATTAAATTTGATAATTAGCCGTTTTGGTAAATACTTTTGTCAAACTAGCCGTTTTGATAAAAGATCCTAAAATTACATTATTTTGAGTCTATTTTTTGCAAATTACAACCTATTAAGACACTCAAATTAGGGCAAAAATCCAATTTCCAACAATTTTAAAAATGCGGGCCTATGCAAAAAGCATGATTTCTAGTAATACAAAACACATACGTTATTTAAGTGGTCAAAGTGGGGTGTCAATGTACTCCCCTTATCATCAAAATTATGAGCATTTCACCCGATATTGATACGGAGTAGAATATTACTAAATAAGTAGCATGATCAAATCTAATTATTGAAGCTGCCCATAAACTACGGCTACACGTACATTGTACATAATCAAATCCTGTTGGTTTCTCACTATTTGTCATAACTTAGGCCAATAGTAAGCACGATTTGGGTGTTCCACAACACAATATCCTATGAATGAGTTTGCCACGATTTGGGTGTTTGGGTGTTCCAAAACACCAAGATTCTGAACCTTTGTCATCTATTTTGTGACCCTATACACACACATATATGCACACACAAAACATATTAGGTTTTTTTTTTTTTTTTTTTTTTTTTTTTTTTTTTTTTTTTTTTTTTTTTTTTTTTGACAAAAGGGTTATTCTCTTTGGTAAGACTATATTTTTTAATTTCTCTCATTAGTGAATTGTAAAATAACTTATTATTTTTTATCATCATGGATTATTATATTAAGTTATTTATAATTTATAATATTAATGATGATTTGCACCAAAAAAAAATATTAATGATGATCTTTTGATTAATGATCAACTATAATTAATTTTTTCCTTAGTAACAAAATAGGTTTGTTATTTAATTTTTCAACAATTAAATAATTTTATAAATAGGTTTTTAAAAAATCACCTCCTCTCCCAACCACTTCCCAAGCATGTGCCACTGCCAGCCACCTCTCCCCCTTTCACCTCCAGCCCCCGTCCCCTCGCCGGCATCCGATCCCCACTCTTCCAGCCGATATTAGGACTCCTCTCGGCCGGCAACCCCATGCACCCTGACACCTCCGACAAATATTGTCCTTTACTCTAATCAATCCGCCACTCACACATCTCTTGGAAACTTTTCCGATACTTTAACCGACGTTTAGAAAACTGTCGACCTTAAATCTTATTGGCCTAAGGGTTACAATCATTTGGTGCCAATTTTGTGAGTGTTATTTGCATTGCAACATCCTAATTTTGTGAATTGAAGATGATTCAGAAATCCGATCCATAAGAATCAATAAAAATTCTATCGTAATCATCAACTACGGACGACTATGGTCAACTACAATAAGAGTTTAAATCTCAACCATTAATTTGTTAATTGACTAATCCTAGGCTTCCAATTCGACACCTCAAAAAAACAGTCATTAAGTCTTGTTTGGTTAAATTTTTTTTGTTCAAATGATTTTTTTTATTCTTTTATAAAATTGAATAAAAATATCTTCCAAAAAATAAATATTTATGTTCAACCTATATCATATAAAACCTTCATGTTTAACCTAAAACATTCATTTTTCTGGTTCAAATTAATTAAATTCTTATATTCAGTTATATTTCATAAATTCTAATCGATTTATTTATTTGTATCATTGCTTAAAAAATCACTTAATATATATATTTTTTGATTTCGTCAATTAACTTTGTTAGATGAATTCGTCAATAAGAACTTCAAAGTTCTAAAAAATAATCAAGTAATTTGTTTAAAGATTCGAATTAAAATTATTTAAGTATTAGTCAAAATTATATTGTGCTCATTTTGATATAATTTCATGATTCATCCGCAATTTTTTTTTAATTTTTTTTTAATAACAATCTGCCATTGTTAAATGTTAAGGTTAAAGATGACTAAAGATTGAAGATGACTATAGGTTGAAGATGAATAATACGGAGTATTGTTTTATTTTTATTTTAAAAAAATCCTTTATTAAGTGCGTGTTTTAGGGAAACAAATATTATAATGTATTGATTATGGGGCGTTTTTTTAGGCAAAGATATTATAAGATATTTTATTAAATTTAGTTGTTACAATTTTGTTAATAAATAAATTCTAAATCCGAAAATATATTCTTATCGTTATATAAAATATCACAATTAATTTTTAATTTTGTATAAATACACAATACGAAATTTTTACTCTTTTAAGAAAATACGGATTTAAAATTGATTTGTTCTTCAAAAAAAAAAAATTATTATTTAAACCGATGTTTTATTATTTAAACTGATTTTTTTTTTATTAATGAACGTATATTTATCACCAATTGCTTGATTAATAAAAATAATTAAGCAATTGGTGATAAATAAAAACACTACAATCGGAAAAGAAAAAATAGCATAAAAGACACAAACATCATTATAAAAGCATGTAACACGTACTATAATATATACATTGTCAAAAGAAAAAAAAAAATCACATAATAATAAATTTACTATGTAACATCATTGTTATTGCATCCAATTGGTGATTACATCTAAATCAGCGTACAACCAGGTGTAACTTCTACCAATTGGCAAAAACAAAGGGTTTTGAATCTTTTGATTATTCTTAAAGAGCATATTTCCATTGTTAATTTATTTTTCTTTTATTAATATAAAATATCTTTAATAAAATATCTTTTGAATCTTTAAAAAATAATAAAACGCCAACCGATATTTATCGTTTTATTTTGGGACTAACTAAATGTCGTTTGGGACTGCCTAGTTCCTAGTTGTGCTCATTATTGTTGCATACTACATACCTTCAAAGTATATGTTTTAACCATGTCTTATATTTGTCAATCGTCCTGATTGTCTAATAAAATTTGAATTTTGGGTATTCCTAAAAATAAATTGGGGATGCCTAAAAGCGAAAACATTGTAGGGCTGTGATTTTTCTTCTAATCAAGGTTAAGGGTTTGTTCTCATACGATTATTTTTCAGTTCAACTTTAATAAGTTCAGTTCAGTTTAGCTCAGCTCCTAATTTCCTTCTCATATAAAATATTCAATTTAGTTCAGTTCAGTTCTAATAAGTATTGTTCAGTTCAGCTCATTTCAGTCAATGAAGGCCTTAATTCGTTGCAAAATATAGGACTAATAGACATAATTGTTAGGATTCTTGCGTGTATGAATTTCAATCATTGTCATTCGATTAAAAGCAAACATATCTTTAGCGGCGTTGTATTTTGGGACTAAATAGTACTCCCTCCGTTTTTAAATACTTCATTTCTCCATGCGCGGAGTTTTAGGAGAAATTGGATAAAGTAATAAAATATGGAGCTAGTGGGGTTGGTGAAAGAATAAAAAATTGTAAAAATCCAAAAGTAGTGGAGAGAATTGAACGAGAGTGAATATGGAATTTTTATTGTTGGGTCCACTTGATGAGAGAAATTAATTATATATTGTAAAAGCTTTCTAAATAAGGAAATGGAGGAAGTATTTAAAAACGGCCGAAAAAGGAAAGTGGAGCAAGTATTTAAAAACGGAGGGAGTAGTTGTTTGGGACCGCCTAGTTGTGTTCTTTGTTACTTACTACGTACATTCAAAAGCATATGCTTTCTTGATACCTAAATAAATTTATGATAAGGGCTTTCTTAATCTAAACAAGGATCATTATGTATTAGGTAATGTTTTGATAGAGTGGACAAAAAATCTAGTCAAGAGTACTAAAAACGGATGTGATTATCTGAAATAACATTAAACTTCTGTATTTTTTTACAAAAAAGAATAGAACCACTCCGTTGTAGGTATGCCCAAATATTAAATAGGTATACCCAAAATGAGATACATTTTATACACTGTGATCTATGTCTTGGTCAACTCTTATCTTTGTCAATAGTTTTTTTTTTTTTTTTTTTTTTTTTTTTTTTTTTTGAAAAAAATCTTTGTCAATAGTTCTGATTAACTAAAAAAAAAAATAATTTAGAAATGCCCAAAATTAAAATCTTCATAAAAAAAAAAAAAAAAAAAAAGGGCTCTAGAAGACTAGAAGTAATAGACAAACAAAGGACTTGCAGTTAGTTACGTAATTGAGGATATGTTTTTAGTTTTTGATAAATTTTGTCTTTATTTATCTTTATCTACTCCGTAGTTTGTTTTTTTTAAAACCTATCTACTCCGTAGTTTTTTTTTTTTTTTTTTTTTTTTTTTTGAAACAAATCTACTCCGTAGTTAGTTAGGCGTGAATTGATGATTTTTTTTTTTTTTTGATAAATTTTATATTCATTTATCTTTACCTTAAATACTTTGTTACAACCCCCTCAAAAAAAATACTTTGTTACAATAATCATATAATTATGTAAATTGGTTTTTTTTTATAAATTTTATATTCATTTATCTTTACCTTAAATACTTTGTTACAATAAACATATAACACAAATCTAATATATATAAATAAAGTAGCATTTTTCGGGAGCATTTGGCGCGCCACATAAGAAAAGGTATTATTTTGTCCAATGAAAAATTAGATTAATAATTTATTTTAGAATTAAAAAATTTACTCGCCACCTAAGCAAAAGTGACGAATAATATTTAAGAATTTTGACACATACATAAAAACAACGAATAGAGAATAATTAAAATTTAAATTATTTTTAAAAACCAATAATTATCTTCTCTTAAAAAAACAAAAAAAAAAAAACTAAATCTCATATAGTCATATGACTAACTAGTTTTATCCCCGTGCAAATGCACGGATTTATAATAATAAGACTTGAAAATAAAAATAAATAAATTAATTAATAAAATTCAATTAAAATGGAGTTAGTTTAAATGAAATGGCTTATATGTAACATTTTTTATTTTTGAATTTGAATTCATATCATGTCTATCCTTACAATTCTCATGTTAGATACATTATTTAAAATATTTTATAAATTATTGTAAGTTTTTTTTCATTAAAATTTTTTTATCATGTCATTTTTTAAGGGAAAAAAAGAAATTTAAAAAAAAAGCTAAAAGATATTTGGGCGGGAAAATTTTTGTTGTGAATGTGACATGTGTACTTAAGGGATAACTCTGGTGATTACTTTAGTATATAGTATAGATTTTCCATAATTTTTAATAGTTAAATGATTATAAATGAGACTAACATTTTAAACAGAACGAGTATATTAAATAAACGCATAGGCAAAAGACTAAGACGAATAAAACTAAATCTCACATGACTAATTTCCCATAATTTTTAATAGTTAAACAATTATAAATGACACTACCATTTTAAACAGAACGAGTATATTACATAAACACATAGGCAAAAAACTTATTTTGATCAATAAAAAAAACTAGATTTGTCATTTATTTTATGAATTAAAAATTTAAATTATCACATAAGCAAAATTAGTGAATAAGGTTTGAGATTTTAAATTCAAGTGTCACATAAAATTAATAAAACAACAAAAGATAACTTTAGTGTTAAAATTAAAAAATTATCTTATGATATTAGAAATTTTATCCATATACTTAATGAATGATATTCATAAATATACAAAATTTTAAATTAAATAAAATAATTTATTAGAACCGTGCATCGCACGGGCTTACATCTAGTGTTTAATAAAGGCGGATGTTCACTAAATTAATGAATAGCGGAAGTTGTTGATGTTAATAACTGCCAAAATTTGAATCACGCATGTGCCAATTGATTATTGCCAAAATAAAGAAAGCACTTTCTCTCTCTTCCTCATTCATTCACCAGTTGCTTTCTCTCCTCGTTTTTTCTCTCAACTGCGATTTCTCTCTCCATAACTGGCGATTTTGAGCTTTTTCTCACTCCTCAATCGGCGATTTTCGAGCTTTTTCTCTCTTCTGTATCACTTGTGAAGTTGTTATTTGCTATATTCAGGTTCGTTTACTTGTGTTTTTTTTTGCGATTTTTGTTAGTTTTAAGTTGTTTTGAATCTTCGATTTTTAGGTTTTTTGATTTTGTTTTTGTTTTCGATTTTCATAGTGTTTTATTCTGCAATGGTTAAGAAGATTACAAAGAAGTGTTCAGATGTTGAAGAAGGTGTGTTTACTTAAATTTTTCATCAATTTTTCAAAATTTTCAATTGAATTTTCGCTAATATATGTTGAATTAGTAGTGCATGTTATTTTTGTAGATTTATTTGATTTTTCATGCAGATTCTGAGTATTGAATTTGAATTTTAAAGTTAATATGTTTAATATTGCTTTATTTTTTTGTTCATAGTTAATAATTTGTTAAAAATTTGTTATATATGTGTTGTTGTGCATCTGTGTTTGATTAACATGCATATGTGCATTGTGTTTGTGCATCTGTGTTTGATTAACATGCATATGTGCATTGCTCATTGTGTTTGAGTAATAGACATATGTGTCATTTATATGTTTTGACAATGTTCACTTTATGATGTTAAAAGGGTGACTTTATGCTGTTAAAAGGGTCATTGTATGTTGTTACATGAGTAACTTTTTCAATTAAAAGGGTTACTTGTTGTGTTTAAAAGGGTCACTTTATGCTGTTAAAAGGGCCACTTTATGCATATAAAAGGGTCACTTTTTGCTGTTAAAAGGATCACTTTGTGCTGTTAAAAGGTTTTCTTTGTTTTGTTAAAAGGGTCACTTTATGTTGTTAAAAGGGTCACTTTGTGCTGTTAAAAGGGTCACTTTATGCTGTTAAAAGGGTCACTTTGTGCTGTTAAAAGGGTCACTTTATGCATTTAAAAGGGTCATTTATACACATTATTCTAAATTTTTCCATGAGTAATTTCTAAATTTGTAATTTTTGTTATTTCTCTTCAATAGGTGGTTATCGTTATAAAATGCCTACAAAAGGAAAAGGAAAGCCTAAAGAGCCTGCTAAGGCTAAAGCAGTACCAAAAAAGACCTAGATAGTTCTTGAGAAGAGCAAAGCAGTAACTAAAAAGGCTGTGACAATTCCTGAGAAGGGCTTAATTATTTCTAAGAATGACAAACCAGAGTCTGAGAAGGCCAAAATAGTTCCTAAGAAGGCCAAAATTGTACCTAAGAAAGCTAAAACAGTGGAAGATTCTGATTATGAAATGCCTTCTGATTCTGATTCTAATTCTGAATCTTTTGTGTAAGTATACATAGTTTTTTTTTTACATTTTTTAATTATATTTTGTTTTTAGTTTATATTGTTTCAGTTACATTTTTTTTATTATTTAGGGAGCAAAGAATCTTAATTGCAAGGTGTAGAGCCTATTCATTGGAAATTTTGTAGCAGAACTTTAGTCCTGAGCAAAAACAGGCTGTTGAAGAAATTGGTTTTGGAGGTTTATTACATCTGAAATTGAAAACTCTTAATCGTCAAATGCTACCTTGGCTTGTTGAAAACTTCAATGGTGGTAGCTGCATGTTTACCATCGCTACTGGTAAAGAATTTGTTGTTACTAGAAATGATATATGCGATGTGTTTTGCTTGCCTTTGAGTGATATTTGTGTTCCTGAACTTAATAAAAATTCTGAAGATGAAAGTGTAGATCTGATTATGGTCTTTCTGGTAAGCAACCTCTTCATTTTTCAAAATTGGAGTCTCGGATGGTTGATTTGGTTGATGGAGGGGAAGAATTTAAGAGGTGTTTTGTTCTTCAAGCTATGTCTAGCTTTTTAGCTCTTACTACTAATAGGACTGTTTCATTGAAGTTGCTGAAAGCTGTTGAAAAAGTTGATGAGATTAAAACTTTTGATTGGTGTTCATATGTTTTGAAAAAGTTAAAGAAGGCTGTTCAGAAGTATAAGGATGATGAAACTGCTCAAAATATTAGTAGTTGTTTGCTGGCTTTGCAAATTATGTATTTTCATCGTCTAAATTTTCAAGGTGAAAAGGAAAGTAGTACTCTTCCTTTGATTTAACATTGGACGGATGTAAAGATTAAGAAGCGGATTAAGTTAGAGATCAAAGCTGGTGGTTATGGGCAGGGACCGTTGGATACTTTTACATATCCTGTGTCACAGGCTCACAGCTTATTTTTAGGGAAACTGTTTTTAAGCCAGCTCCTACTTTGGGTTATGATAAGGGTGCTTCTACAAGTGGTACCACCGGCCACATTTTTGCATTTGAGCTTCTAGAAGGTATTATGACTGATGAAGAAATTAAAGAAATTTCAACTGATGTAAGTGTTCAGTGTTCTTATATGTTTAGTTATTATTGCTTTATGGCACAAAAGTTACCCTTTTTTTGTACAAAAGTTACCCTTTATTTGCACCAAAGTTACCCTTTATATGCATTAAAGTTATCCTAAATATTACGTTAAAAAGGTTACTTTATGCATATAAAAGGGTAACTTTAAGCATTTAAAAGGGTTACTTTATGCATTTAAAAGGGTCACTTTAAGCATATATTTTGAATTTTTACTTATTTTATTATTTTTATTTGTAACATTTATTTATTTTTCTTTGTTCATAAGTTTTTTGGTTGTTCATGAAACATTTCTTTTATTTAAAAGAAATATGGATGTTTTATTATTTGTTTAGTCAACTGGTTTTCAAACCTTGAATGATCTGATTACTTCTCGCAGAAGTGTTTCATTATCTTCTGATGATTCTGTTTCAGTTTCTCAAACTGAACAGCTACTCTCTGATCCTCATTATCTGAAGATTTTAGATGGTTTAATTGATTAGTGTAATAAAATGAAGTCTGTACATGATTTGTTTCGCAGTTTTTATGAACCTACAGAAGGTAATAAAGATGTTGTTCCTGAAAAAGAACCTGCACAAGGTTTCAATGAAAATATTCCTAAGGATGATGACAATGGTCATGGAAAAATAGTTAATGAAGGTCTTAATGGTTCTGGACCTTCTGCTATCATTCCTGGTCCTACTGAAAATATTCCCGTTGGGCATATTGATCAAAATGAACCTGCTCGACGTATCATCAGAGCAAATAATTCTCTATGCTCTCTGGACTGTGGACCAGAAGGTGTGCAGGTGCCTTTTGTAACTCTGTTTTTGAAGAGCAATGCTCGGTTTTTCAGGAATTCGCCTCAGTTACATATGGAAATTCTCGATTATTGTTTGCTGAAGATGTTTCAATGAATAGGAAGTTAAGTGTCATTTTTTATGATAGTTATTTTTTTATCTGTTTTTTTTCTTATATATTTTTTTTTAATGTTGACCTTATTTTTTTATTGTTTCAGTGAGAGCCTTGTTACTTTTGGAATGAACTTTTTAATTCCAAGAGAAGACATGGTGTCCCTTATTGCACCACTCAGGATTCGATGGTGCATTATTGATTGCTATTGTCTGTATTTGAATGAGAAAGCATGTTTTGAGGCTACTGGTCCTCGAAAATTCTTCTTTGGTGTTAGGAAGAGTGTAAGTTATTTCATTCTTTTTTTATATATATTTTAACATATTTACTTTATATATATATATATATATATATATTATTGAGATCTTATACTTTAATAGTTTGCATTCTTGCATGTTTGTGACAATATTGGCAAAGGTAACATTTCTAGTGCTGTTAAGGATTTGCACGATCTATGGGAAGATTGGGTTAGCTATGAGAATCCAGAATGTGATATAATGGATGTTGATCTGGTATATTTATGCTAAACTTAATATCATAAATTTTAAAGAGATCTGTTTATGATATGATCACTCTTTCTAAATCTCTTTTAATTTTGTTGTTTCAGATCTATTTTCCTGTTCTTATTGAGAATCACTACATTTTGTATGTTATTGATCATACAAAAGAGTTGGTATATTATCTTGACAACGTTATCTGGAGTGATTCTGCTCTTGTTTATACAAAAGAATTGTGTTCAAACATGGTATGTTTGTGTTTATTATTTGTTATGTTTCTGTTGATTCATTGTTTCCATTTTAACTCTTTTGATTTTAATGTATTCTAAACTTTTATATTTTATGTCAGTGTGTTCAAATGGGTGCTTTTCTTGGAAAAAGAAATCATCCAAAGAGTTCTCAGCTACCTTCTTATGGTTTTGAAGTTGTTGAGTTGGAACGGAGAAAAAAAAGGTTGACAATTTGGATTGTGGGGTCTTTGTCCTGTATCACATGCTCCATTTTGTTGGCGAATCGTTCAAATTAAATAAACTCAAAACAATAATTATCTATATAGTTTCTGTAGTTTATTCATTTCTAATGCTTTTATTAATTACATATTGATAATTTTTTTTTTCTTGTTGTGAGATTATTGGAAGGAAATTTCTACAAGGAGAGATCTGTACCACACTGGTGCTGTGTGATTTGAATGAATCTAGGAATGATGTGTTGTCAGAATTACCCAAATTCAACGAGAAGAAGAAAGATCCTGCTTATGTCAATGGAGTTGAAGAAAGATTAAAGGCTGCAATTGCTGAGAAGAAGAAGAGAGAAACAAAAGAAAGAAAAATGGCAGCAGAAGCAGCAGCAAAAGCAGAGGCAGAAGAAGAAAAGACCAAAGGAAAAAGGGCAAAAAAGCAGGCAAAAAAGTATACTCCTTCTAAATAGTGAAATAATTGATAGTTATTAGCTGATTAGGTCAGGGGTTTTTTTTTAACTATGAAAAAACTTAATGTATGTGCACATACATTAAGTTCAATGATGTAATTAAACTTAGTGTAAAGTCTTTGGTTGTTTTTTTGGAATACTGATGTATGTGCATACATAAAGTAATTAAAAGGTTTATTTTTATGTTTTTTATGGGGTAACTTTTATGCAGAAAAAGGGTAACTTTTATTTATAGAAAGGGTAACTTTTAAGCAAGAAAAAGGTAGATTTTATTGTTAGAAAGGATAACTTTAGCTATGAAAAGGGTCACTTTTATGTAGAAAAAGGATCACTTCTATTCATGAAAAGGTTCACTTTTATGTAAATGGTTTATTATGTGAAAAGGGTCACTTTTTTACTTCTATTCATGAAAAGGTTCACTTTTATGTAAATGGTTTATTATGTGAAAAGGGTCACTTTTTTCTGTAAATTAAAAGGGTCACTTTTTGCTTGAAAAAGGTTCTTTTTTTTTTTTTGTTAAAAGGGTCACTCTTAATTTAAACGTTTAACTAAATAAAGATATGCTAATAATAGTGTCAATCACATATTTATTAAACTAGTCACATAGTAAAAAAAAAAAATATATAGTTTTAGAATATAAAGTACATTAATTTTGAAAAAAAAAATGATCTAAAAAAGTTCCTAAAAGAGTCTCACATTAGGTGTTTTAGATCCAAATTCTGAATGTGGAGGTGGCAATGCTGGTTTTCTTTTTCTCTTTCTTTTTTCAAGACCTCCTTTTGCTCTCTTGCTTCTTCCTTTTGTTACAGCCCTTTGTGGATCAAGTATTGTTGGTACACTTGTGCTTGTACTCGATGCCGAAGAAACATCATCATTGCTGTGATTGCTGTCTGCCACATCAGGAATATTAGAAGCAGCTTCTGCACTTTCTCTCTGGGCAACACTAGCAAGTAAGTCTTCTACCATTTTAATACTGTTTCTGAAACTTTCTTCCATAAATTCTCTTGTTTCTTCATTTTCTTGACTCTTTAAGATTAGATTGTAGTATTTCCTTATCATTGTTTGTCTCCATGAAATAAATTGATGTGTAGGATCCTGATTCTTCAACCTATCCCATGCCTCTGTTTTTGCAAACTTAGTCCATCTTTTTTAAACATACTTGTCTGGTATTCTTGTTACTGAATGCAAGTGTAGAATTCTGATGCAATGATAACATAACCATCCAGATGCTTCAAAATTTTTGCAAATACACCATACATTATGGCTCTCATGTATATGGTTTACTTGATGTGCAGACCATGACTTGTCTTCCGGGGATACTTGATAAAGTAGACATTCTTCATTTCTTCCTATCATTTGAACAGTTGTTGCCATAGAATATCCAAAATCCTCTTCAAAATCTCTAAAGAGTGACAAAGTGAAAACCTGTTCACCAAAATCATTTAGCTACATTTATACTGCTATAATTTATGTGTAATTTATGTACTTATCAGTTAACTTTTTACCTGTGCAGCATGTTTTATCATTCCAGACAGTGGCAATGAAGTGAATGCTATTGACTTGCTACAAGTAAACTCATCATATTTCTCTATGCTTCTCCAACGATTGATTGTTTTCTTAAATATGGTATTAAATTTTGTCAAGGTAGTTTCTTTACTTGCTCTGAATCCTATTGCATGATTAGTGCTTTCACTCCTTTGTGACGATAAGATTCCTGCTGAAAAGAAATCTCTACTAAGGGTAGGACACCATTTCTCTTTCAACTCGTACACTCTTTGGTACCAAGAGTGTGCTGTCAACTCATATTTCTGCATCATTGCTTGCCATTTTGCTTCAAATTCTTGTTCTGTCACACACATCTTTAAGCACTGGTTGAATGCATACTTGAATTCTTTGTCTTTTTTAAGATCGAGCTCCAAATCTGGTTATGGCATTTTGTTCCAAATGCCAGATACAGAGTCTATGCCTTGTATTAAGAAGCACCTACATTGAAAATAAAGGGGTCACTTTATGCTGTTAAAAGGGTCACTTTATGTTGTTAAAAGGGTAACTTTATGCAGTTAAAAGGGTAACTTTATGGGAAAAAGGAAAACATTATTGTTAGAGTTTAAAATCTGTAAAAATGTAAATATAAATGTTTTACCTGCTCAATTGCATTTGCCATTGCTTGGTCCTGATCAGTGAATATTGAAGTTGGTGTTCTATTCTCCATAGCTTTCAAGAATGTTTCTAGTAGCCACACAAATGAATCTGTTTTTTCATCCCCAATAAAAGCACATGCAAATATACAATTATTCCAGTGATTATTTATTCCAACAAATGGAGCACATATAAGATTATATCTGTTGGTTCTGTATGTTGTATCAAAGACAAGCACATCTCCACATATCCTATAGTCTTCTAGCATCATTGAATCTCTCCAAAACATATTGGAAATTCTTCCTTCCTTGTCAAACTTCACTCTAAAAAAGAAGTTTGGATCCTTTGATTGTTCCTGAATTAAAATGTTCACTAAAGTTTGATCATCTCCAGCCTCAATTTGTTCCATTCTTAACCTTGAGCAAAAATTCAGGTGATCTACAACACTATGACCTACATTCTATTCTCCTCCAGCCTCTGTAGCCATGTAATTGTAAGTGTCCATTGTAGTTAGACCTGAAGATTTCATTGTTTTTATTGCTTCAACTTTTTCTTCTGTCATTTTTCTTTCAAAACGATGCAAATAATGCCACTGTGACCTTGTTAGCTCATGGTTATGCTGAATAACATGAGCCACTACCTCAAACTTTCCTTCTTTATTCACTTTTGCTCTTATGCATGCCTTGCAATTCGATCTTGTAATGGCTACTTGTCTTGACTTTCTTGTTTTTAGATTCACATCCTCTTCATTAATTATTTCAACTAACTTTGTTTTTTTGTAACCTGAATTTCTCTTTCCTTCAGCAGAACACACATAATTTTTCTCAGTTACTATTTTTGTGTGTGTCTGGTATCTAGTTGTATGTTTTCATATTGAAAACCCCAGTATAGCAGCATGTTTTTCATACAATTCCAAAATTTCTTCAAAAGTTTCTCTTACCACACCAAAAAATGAACCTCTAAGATCTAAACCAGAAGCATGAATTGGATTCGTATATGTGATTTAATACAGATATATCAGATTATAACCAGAGGCAGCATATCATTCAATTTAGAGGAAACAAAATGGTAACATTTGTTCGAAAATAGGGTCACTTTTATGCATGAAAAGGGTAACATTAAGGCATACAAAGGGTTACTTTTTGCATGCAATCTGAATTTTCTTCATACAATCTTAGGGTAACATTTGTGCATAGATAGGTTCACTTTTATGCATGAAAATTAAAGGGTAACTTTAAGGCATACAAAGGGTTACTTTTCTGCATACAATATCAGGGTAACATTTGTGCATAAATAGGGTCACTTTTATGCATGAAAAGGGTAACTTTAAGGCATACAAAGTGTAATACCCCGTATTTTTATACGCATTTTATTTAAAGTATGTATTTTATAAAGTTTTTAAATAGTTGTAATTATTTTAATTAAAGTATTTTAATTAATATTATTATTAAAGGAAAGTTTATTTAATTATTTTATTTAAAAGTTGGGGTCTTATTTTTGGAAAGTTTAATTTTTTAACAAGTTTTATTAGGGAAGGAATTAGGAAAAACCTAGAAGAGGGTTAGTAGAGAAGGGGTATAAATATCCCACTTATGAGGCAAATCAAACTTTGCCCAGAGTGGAGAAAACCCAAGGTAAACTTCTCTCTCTCTCTCTTCCTTAATTTTTTTCCTTTTTCTTTTTCCCCCTTCCCCTTAAACTTTCGGTTGCCCCCCCCCCCTCACCACCGCTGCCAGCCACCGGCAGGCTGGTGGCCGCCGCCAGCAGCCGGCAGCCGGTGGTGGCTGCCGCCCTTTTTCCCCTTTTCTCTTTTTTTTTCGAACCTTATATAAAAAAAAATAAAAAAAAATTGAAGCTTTCTTGTTTTAATTGAATCTATTCTTGGATCTAAATATAAATTATGAGTTTGGGGGTTTAATTTTGATGTTTGATAATTGTAATTGTATGAATTAATTTTCAGATTTGGTTTTTAATTAAAAAGCCCCAATTTTTGAAACCCTAGGTCCTTGATTTATGAAAATTATGAAAGCATATGAGGAATTAATGTTTAGATCTTCATTTTAAGTGTTTTAAGACTAAATTACAGCAAGTTTTAATTAGAAATAAAGTGCTGGAATTTTATGTAGAGCACTTAATATTATGTTTTTGAAGGAAATTTAAATTACCCATTAAGTTGGACTTAATTAGAGTGTTTTAAATATAATTTCAGCTTATTCAAATCATTTTAAGAGGGGTTTTAGGATAGTATATATTGCTGGAAATTTGTTTAGAGTGGGTTTTAATGCTCTATTATAATTTTAATGTGTAGGAGACTTCGAAGTGAGCAATTTTTACTAGTCGTGACGATTTTAAGATCGTATTCAAGGTATGTTCGCGTACTTAGCATATTTTGATGATGTAGAATCATGCTAGGTTTAATTTCAATCAATTACAAGTAGTATCATGCTAAGGTTTATGTATTGAATCGTGAATTATTGGTGTTGGTGATTGAATTGTGAAGCATGAATTATTTGTGATGGTCTATGGATTGGAAAATTATATTTTGGCATGATTATATGGACTACATATTTATTTATGGCATGATAGAGAACATGTTTAATTAAACTAATTGTTTAATTATGTTTGGAATATTGAAAAGAAATTTTATTATGGTTCATATAATATTTATTGATGCTTTAAGCATGAGAAAGGAGCTATATAAGTGTCTATGTACACAAGGAATAAATTATATGTTGGTGCCTTTGTGCACTTAAGGTGTTTTAACACCGAGGTATAGGATTGTTGGCGCTTTATGCGTTTAAGGTGTCCTCGACACTGAGGTAGAATTAAAAAGGGTTAAACATTAAATATTATGTGGTCACTAATTATTCAAGAATTAAATTGGTATATTTGTTTGATTGAATAATTATTGTTGATTGACTTATTATGCTTTGAGAGTCATCACCAAGTCTAATAATATGTAAATAACGTAAAGTGAAAGAGATTACGCACCAAAACTCTTAGAACGTATATACCTTGAGTATGAACATATGGGGGGAGTTATGTGACTTTATATTTGATCATAACTTCTAACGGAGTACAGGACGCTGTATATTCCTTTTTATTATTATGCGCTGGAATTCCGCCACCTATGTGTGGCACAGGTTTGTTGCTGGCACGGTTAGCTCCCGTGTCAGTTAACCCCAATTTATTGGGATAAGTATAGTTGAAAACCCGTTCGATGCGTAATCAACGCTAAATGAATTGTTTAGTGTCTAGTTAAAGTGTCTTGTTGATTGTTGTGTGTGCTTGTAAACAGGTGCAATGAGGTAAGTGTGTGTGATGATAGGTGAATGCATGTTAGTGTGTTTAATTACACTTATGTACTCAGCTTTGCTGATTGTGTGTGTGTTGTTTGTGTCTGGCCATGTCTTTATCTTGGCCCTACGATGATCCATTTTAATGGAGAGTAGTGGGGGCAAGTAGAGATACACTTTTCAGGTATTGAAGCATGTTCTTGACGGGGCATGAGTGAAGAGAGAATCATGCTAGCTTCTATTAGGATATGATGTGTTTTATGCATTGAATATTTTATTATATTACCTTATGGACTAACCCAAAAGTTTGGTTGTATCGGTTTTGAATAAGGGCCTTAAATGGTTCCAAGTTGTAGTGGATTTTATTTGACTTTGGTTTTGTTGATTTTCAACTTTACTTTCGTTGGTTTGGTTTTAAATTGTGTTATTTAAATAGTTTTGGTTTTCAAGTCTTCCGCTGTGTATCTTTGATAGTTGCCTTAGCTGTTTTCACGGTGGCGGTAATGTCTTAGATATTCCTAAAACGTATTTTAAAAAGAGTAAAGGGTGTATTTAAAGGAAATGAATTTCTAGGGTATTACACAAAGGGTTACTTTTTGCATACAATCTGAAATGTTTATAGAAATTACCTTCAGTTGCATTTAATTTGGTTGTTTGTTCTGAATTTGAATCAATTGATTTGCCAGGAACCACTTGGTTTTCTGCATTCTCAATTGCTTCTTCTGCATTCTCAATTGCTTCTTCTGCATTGTTAATTACTTCTTCTGCATTGTCTCCATTGTTTGGATTGTTGAATATTGGTACGAATTCATCTCCAAAACTCTTAGTTTCTTCTTCTTCTATAATCAATCGATTTAAATCGATTTCAAATTCAGTTTCAATTTGCCTCTGTTTTTGTAGCAATTCTTGGATGAGATTCCTTCAATTTGTGGTATCGAAAGTCGAATTTTCCATTGATGATCGAATTCTCCAATTTGTGCGTTTTCTCACTTTCTCCCTTCTCAACTGATGATCAAATTCCGCAATTTGTAAGTTTTCTCACTTTCTCTGCCTTAATTGATGATCGAAATTTTTAATTTGTGCTTTTTTTCACCTTTTTTCTTCTCAATTGATGATCGATTTCTACAATTTTTGCGTTTTCTCACTTTCTCTCTCCTCAGTTGATGATCAAGAGCTGCATTTTCTCACTTTCTCTCTCCTCCATTGTTGTTCTGCGTTTTTTTATTTTGAGGTATTAAATTTCGCGATTTTGTTTTTTTTTTTTTAAAAAAAAACCTAGTAAATGAATGGCACGTGCAAACAGTCCAATGTACAGTAAAAATACTGTACACCGGGTGCATGCAAAATGGATTGATCATATAATTATGAAAATTGTTGTTTTATTTTTATTTTTTAACCAATGCAAGTTGGTGTATTTAACATAAAAATTGAAATATATTTGTACTACCTCCATTACATATTAGTTGCAACTTTGAGTATTATTTTTGAGACATAACGTTGTAACTAATATGTTACAGATGTAGTAATTATGTCAATAATGTCATACTTGTTTAGGCAAGTAAAAATATATTTTTATTGAGAAAAATAACCCCGGCCTCACAGTGTGATCTAACCACTTAGAATTGATCTCCGAATCCGAATTAGCCCAAAGGATGAACCGGGTGAAACAAAAAATATATATATAAAAATTTGTTAATTTATAAGATTATTTTAAAACATTATTTTGATTATCCGAAATAATTTAATTAATCTAACATCATTCCTTTTACCTTTAGCCACATTTATTAAATAATGATTTTAATTTAATATTCAAATTTAAAATCTCAATCTATACAAGGCCAGGGTTGTGTTTAAGGTAATGCATGTTTTGTGCAAGCAACTATTTCCAGGATTTAAATTTGGGATTCTACTTTAATATTAAGGGATTGTTCACATTAATTGAACTGAGTTGAATTAAACTGAAGTGAACTAATTAAAGCTGAAGTGAACTAATTAGAGCTGAACTGAACTGAACTGATTGGAGCAGAACTGAACTGAACCGAACTGAATTGAGCTGAACTAAATAGAGTTGAAATTTATATTTTATGAGAGAAGGAAATTAAGAGCTGAGCTGAACTGAACTGAACTGATTGGAGCTGAACCGAACTGAACTGAACTAAATTGAATAGAGCTAAAATGAATATTTTATGAGAGAAGGAAACTAAGAGCTGAACTGAATTGATTGGAGCTGAGCTGAACTGAACTGAACTGATTGGAGCTGAACTGAACTAAACCATTATTATGCTAAACTGAACAGGCCCTAAGAAACATGATTATGCGAATAAGATCTTGGTTAGATAGAGTGACAACAAATTTAGTCAAGAGTACTAAAAATGGATATGATTATACGAAATAACCATAAATTTCTATAACTTGTATTTAAAAAAAGGGTTGAACCACTTCGTTTTAGGTACGTCCAAATATAATTTAGGTAAACCCAAAACAGGAACATTTTATATATCGTAATCTATACGGTATATAAAATGGGGACATTTTATATATCGTTAATCAATTTTTATCTTTGTCAATCGTCCCGATTGATTAATTATAAAATTCGAATTTTGGTATGCCTAAAATTCAAATTGGGGATATCTAAAAGAAAATTTATTTATGTTGTAGGAGTCATTAGTTTTTTTATGCAAGAGTAATCCGTTGTGAACAATTGGACTAATAATTAAAATCGTTAGGATACTTACGGGTATGAATTATAATAATAATTATCTTCGATTAAAAGCAAACTAATCTTTAGCGATTTATATATTTTGGAACTAACTAGTAGTCGTTTGGGGCTGCCTAATTTTGTTCTTTGTTACGTACGACAAACTTTCAAGTATATATTTTCACATATCCCTAAATTAATTTAAAATTTGATAGAGTTTCAACAAATCTAGTCAAGAGTGCTAAAAATGGATGTGATTATCCGAAATAACCTTATACTTCTGTATCTTGAAAAAATTATTGAATCACTTTGTTTTAGGTATGTCCACATATAAATTAGGTATACCCAAATTGGGAACAATTTATATACCGTGATCTATGTTTTAATCAAGTCTTATATATTATAGTCAATTTTCTGATTAACAAATAAAAATCAACTTTTGAGTACGCCCAAAATTATTGCTACGTACTGTGTACATTCAAGTATATGTTTAAACTATGTCTTATTGTTACATACTACGTACATTCAAGTACAGGTTTTATCCATGTCTTATCTTTGTCAAACATCCTTATTGACTAATTAATAATATTCCAATTTTGGTACACCAAAAATTAAATTGGGGATCTATACCTAAAAGCGAATTTTTTGTATAGGATTGTGAGATTTGCTCTACGCAAGGTTAATCCGTTGCAAACAATAGGCCTTAATATACTAAATTGCTTGTGTGTATACATGAATTTCGATTATTGTCCTTCAATTTAAAGCAAACATATATGTAGCGTTGTATTTGGGACTAACTAGTAGCTGTGTGGGACCGCGCTATTTGTGTTGTTTGTTATGTACAACATACATTTAAGTATATGTTTTCTTGATCCCTAACTAGATTAAATTTAGGATAAGGGAGTTTCTTAATCTAAACAAGGATCGTTATGTAATAGGTAATGTTTTGGCTGAATAACTATTTTTTAGCATCTAAAATTGGTCTTTCAATTTCAACAAGAGTACGTCGTGATAAACTAATAATAAGACCTTGGTTAGATAGAGTGGAAATAAATCTAGTTAAGAGTATTAAAAACGGATGTGATTATCTGAAATAACCTTAAACTTTTGTATTTAAAAAACTAAAAAAAAAAAAAAAAAAGAATTGAACCACTTCTTTTTAGGTACGCTCAAATATAACTTAGGTATACCCAAAATAAGAAACATTTTATACACTGTGATCTATGTCTTGGTCAAGTGGATCTTATCTTTGTCAATCGTTCTAATTAACAAAAAAAAAAAATTTTTTGGATATGCCCATAATTAAATTGGGGATACTTAAAAGCGAAATTTATGTATGTATGCTCTATCTAGTTCAGTTCATTTCAGCTCCAAAGTTCATTAAATGTGAATAGGTCCTACTTAAATTAGATTTGTAATTGAAATAGTTTTATTGTTTATTTTTAAAAATTAAAGAAGACTAACATTGGTAATATAAATTTTAGGTTTTAGTTAAGTCAACATTTTCATTTTCTTTTTCTGGTTAATAAATACTTAGGGCATGTTCTTTTCAGATTAATTTTAGTTCAATTCAGTTCAGTTCCGTTCAGCTCCAATCAGTTCAGTTCAGTTCAGTTCCTTCTCTCATAAACAATTCATTTCAGCTTTATTCAGTTTAGTTTAGTTCAATTCAACTCCAATCAATTAACCAGTTCAGTTTAGCTCACTATAGTAATTCAGGACAAACCCTTAAAATAGTTTTTGAAAAAAATGGTTAAAAAAAATACTTTAAATAGTTTTTGAACAGAAAATTAGAGGGAATCTTCTAAATTTCTCTCTATATGTAATAAAAAAAAAAACATAATCATATGATATTAAGTTTTATTGGTCATGATGAGTAATTTATGATTATCTAATTTTTGTAAGTGTGAGATTAAAGATATTTGCGATTAAAGATTTGCATCGATATACGAAAATGAGACTAACACAATAAAACAGAGGAGTATTGCATTACAGGACCAAAATAAACATTTAATAGATAAAAGATGGTAACTAAAAAATTTCGGATGGATTGAATTAATATTTAATATGGTATATACTCTTGTAAAAAAAAAAAAAAAAAAAAAAATTGCTATACTGTATTAGTAATCAAGCAATTTCATTGGAATATTAAGTGATTGATATCATTGGCAACAAAATAATATGCAGGTAGAAGATTGATATAATATGTTTGGCATATTAGATTTGCCTTGGAAAAATAAGCGACCTTTTGTATCAGTTTATTTGTAGAGAAATATGGAGTAATGAAACTTGAAAATCTAATAAATGAAATTTATTATTTAGGATATTTTTATGGTCAACTTAAATTATTGGTCCTAACATGTATAGGTGATTATCAATAGTGTAGATTTGTTTTTATAATGGCTATAATAAACAAGAGTAAGTTTTGGAGAAAAAAAAGTAATAATTTATTTTGTCATAACTTTCCTAAATAACGGCCCCTCTCTCTCTTTTTTTTTTAAAAAAAAAGAATTAAATAAAAATGTTTTTAATCTAGGATATATATATACTAGGTAATAAGTCCCATGCAATGTACGGCTTTAATAGTAAAAATAGCTCGTCTTGTGTGCGGCCGGTCACACTGTGTGGCCACTTAAAGTAACCCCTATAACATTGACTAATTAACCCCTGTAACACCGACCGAGTAACCTCTATAACACCGACCGAGTAACTAACCCCTATAACACTAACTGAGTCACTCTATAACAATGACAAAGTAACTCCTTTAACATTAACCAAGTAACTCCCATTACACTAGTAAATTGAAGTAGCCTTTGTGTGGCCAGCCACATATAAGACTTTGTGTAGTAAAAATAATTCACTTGTAATGGTGTAACATAAATTTATCATATATTCTACGAGATCCTAAAGATAAATATCATATTTTTTTTTTATATTATCTCCTTCAATAACTATATACTAAAAGACACACCAGCAATGACACGTGTCATCTCCTGGTGTATCTTTAGTTTTTTTAGTTTTTTTTTTTTTTTTTAAAAAAAAAAAAATTATTTAAGAATCAACTCCTTTACATATATAAAGTATAATAGAAGATTTTCTCCGTCAAAAAAAAAAAAAAAGTATAATAGAAGATTTGATGCGTCTTTCCAAAAAAAAAAAAAATTTGACAACTATGGACTTAAATTAAGCAAAAAATTCAAAAAAAAAAAAATATTTTTATCATATTTGTGACATATGGAGTCACATATTATATATGTGGTACATTTATTACAATAAGATTATATATTTTCTTAATAGAAGCTAAGCTACAAGTTTCAACAATGAAATGCCCATATCAAATCAACTAATGAAACTATTGCTATTTCCTTGAATTATTTATGACTAAAATATTAATCAATTAATATTATACTATAATTAACTATGGATACTTCAATAAAACTTGCCAACACCGGCACATGTTGATTATTATTAGTGTGGTTTTTTCTTGCCAAATTTTATTGTTCCACTCAATTGATATGAATATAACATACAAAAGTAATTTATTATTATTTTTTTAATATAGTGTTATTTTTAAAATAGTTATTGGAATTACAATATAGTGTTAATTTTAAAATTTATTTATTGGAAATTATCGTGGTATTTACATATATCTGACACCTAATAATTATCAAAATTTCGGTGTCAACAAATGCCCCCTCGAGACCTGTTGTGGAGATTTGATATCGGATGCAACTTGGTCTCAAATTTTCTCTTAGAATTTGAAAGCAAATTTGGTATGCCCCCATTAAATCTACGAGTTTTAAAACTTAGAGATTGGAGATGAAGAGCGAAAATTGTCCCACCGAGCGTGCCAATTTGTAAAGCATAAAAATTCAAACCTGCAATATATGATTAAGGAGGTAGAAAAATATACGAGAACAATAATTTTATTGATAATTTGTGAGTTACAACTCCCGTAGATCTCTTGATTCCTCTCTCCAAAGGGTTAGAGTTTTAATATGTTTATAGTACGAGGCCTTGTCAGCTTAATCTATACTTTATACATATTATCTCCTTATTTACATATATTTGACACCTAATAATAAGAAAATTCTGGTGTCAACAGTTTGATTGAACAATTTGTTGAGCTTTTTGGTAGATCTTGTAATTCCCTTTCAAATAATATCCTTTGGGCTTGTGTCAACAAGTTCGAATACCTCATTATAACAACCAATTCCTCCAAAACTAATGCGTATCTCAGAAAATATGTAACAAATGCTTGCACCCATTTAGCCCTCGGATGATGCATTATCTCAATTCTTTTGAGGTGCGACTCCAAACAAGATGGGACCGTTTCACTTTTATTCCAATCATCAACTTCTTGTAAAACTTCGTCATTCCAATAATCGTTAAATTCCTGAAAATGTCATATGCTCATATCATTATAGATAATCGATTTAAGAGTGGATGAACATGTATTAAAAAAAACGCGCTAACCTGAAATGAAATCCTCTCTAGAACAGGTGAAGCATGAAGCATCTGCAGCATTACTTCATGACGAAATTGATATCCATCAAGTTTTAAATGATATAAATTACAAAACACGGGCAGCTTATTACACTTTAATCCGCATTTTTTGAGACTCTAGCACCAGAGAGTAGTATAATAGTTAGTTTCATGAATTAATTTTGTAGCTAATATAATTGTAACACAGGAATTAAATTATTCAACAAACAAACCTGGAAACACCTTGGGCCAAGATATAAGTATTCAACATTGGACAATGATCTCAACAGCCTTACTCCTGATGTCGTCAAGGGCAAGGGCATATCTAAATCAGCTTCGACGACTGAATTCAGATCCCCAATCGAGTATTGCAATTCCAATCCGATAGAATATTCTAGATACTTCAAATTAGGAGCATCAAGAATTAACTTACCTTTCTCACTATCATCATTACTTAAAGTTAAAAATCTTATAACTAAACTACTAAGAAAAGGTGTAGAAATAACATCAGTGACATCATCCCTTATCCTGTTTCCTGTCAAAGCTAGGCATTCGAGTAATGGACAACTCGAAACTAGCCTAGTTATAATATCTTCGTCATAGAAATGAATTGAACGCAGGCACAACACTTTCAAGTTTGGCAAATTAAAAGACGATGGAAGTTGAAGATGTAGACTCGCATGTAGTTTTAACACCTCCAATGTTTGACACTTGAAAAGGGCTAATGGTAGCTTATTACCGCCATACCTAAAACGAGCATCAACTCCAAGTTACTTGACTCCGCGGCTTAAAGGGAAGGATATCCAAAAATTAAAACGCATAGATTGTACAGGTTCATAACTTTTGAGACTAAACATAGTTATTCTTTCAGATCTGCAAGAACGCAACGCGTTGTCAATAAATCTATTATGCTTACCAAGTGTATCCCGACGCAAATCATCAATCTCGAGCCGGGTAATCAAAGCAAAGACATCCCGCCATCTATTTGATGATACACAGGTAGTAGCCGCCTCTTTTACGGAAAGGCGAGAAACTATTTCGCTTATTAAGTCATCTGGTAAATTGCTTATCCTATCGATTTCGGCCATTGTTTGCACATGTTCAAGGTCTAAATTATTATTATGCCTGCAATTCAAATAGAAAATTATATATACTCAGTTAGCATGATTATAATCTTAAACAAAAACAAAAACAAAAAAACTGATTTTCATGTATAAGGAATAATTGACGCTTACATACATTATTTTTTGCTTTTTTGTTATGAAATTGAAATAGGTAATTTGCAGAGGAAGAATTTGAGAAGTATAGATGTTTTTGATCGACGAGTAGGCGATTAATTGAATTGAATGATGAAGAGGTCTGTTAGGTCGGATTCATATAATGATCACTTTTTTTTTTTTTTTTTCTTGGATACCCAATTGCTTTAGCGAGAGATTAGCCAATTTAGCCTTACATGGCCCAATTAGGACCCGTTCTTCAAAAAACATATGCTCGTGCTATTTTTTACTAAAATAAATATATGGATAAAATTCCTAATATAAGATCATTCATATTAGGAATTATTTTATTTAATTTAAAATTGTGTATATTTATGAAGATCATTCATTAAATATATGGATAAAATTCCTAATATCATAAGATAATTTTTTAATTTTAACACTAAGGTTATCTTTTGTTGTTTTATTAATTTATTTTATATGACGATTGAATTTAAAATCTCAAACCTTATTCACTAATATTGCTTATATGACAATTTAAATTTTTAATTCAAAAAAGAAATAACAAATCTCGTTTTTTTATTGCTCAAAATAAGTCTTTTGCCTATGCGTTTATTTAATATACTCGTTCCGTTTAAAATGTTAGTCTCATTTATAATCGTTTAACTATAAAATATTATGGAAAATTAGTCATATGAGATTTAGTTTTATTCGTCTCGATGAGTATATTATTAAAATCAAACTTTTACAATATTTTCTAGGGAGAGATTAAAGATATTTGCGATTTAAAATTTGCATCCATAAATGTAAAAAAGATAATTATTACTCTTTTTTTATTTGTTTTTTTAGAGAAGATAATTATTGGTTTTAAAAATTAATTTAAATTTTAATTATTCTCAATTCGTTGTTTTTACCTATGTATCAAAATTCTTAAATCTTATTCGTCACTTTTGCTTAGGTGACGAGTAAATTTTTTAATTCTAAAATAAATTATTAATCTAATTTTGCATTGACAAAATAATACCTTTTCTTATGTGGCGCGCCAAATGCTCCCGAAAAATGTCTACTTTATTTATATGTATTATATTAAAAAAAAAAAAAAAAAAAACATTGTTGTGGCGTAAATTGATTTAACTTAATGATATGCTCGTGCAACCTTTTACTCAAAAAAAGCCTCATTCTCCTCTTTAATCAAATACTACTTGTATTGTGCACCGTCCAAAATCGGACCGGAACTCGGAATCGCCATTTTTTAAGGGTTGGGAACCAGACCATAATCAACCGGTCCGGGTTCCGATCTAGACCTGTTTATTACGGTCAGGTTTTGGACCAGTTATACTCTTTTCTTTTATTTTCTTGCATTTTAATATCTTTATGTATATATACATCATTTATTAACGTCTTATATAATTTTTTTTTGCGTGCTTTCCTATTTTGCAAATAGAATTTATAAATTACAAGTTATACCTAAATTTTTTAGAAATTTAAACATAAAATTAAAATTTTTACCCAAATAATAAAAAAAAATACATTTTCCGGTCCAATCCGGTTTTTACCCAGACCGGAAACCCGGAATCAACAAAATGTGAGGACCGAAGACTGACCTGGAATCCAACGATCTGGCTTTCAGTTTCGGTCCTTTTTTACACACCCCTAAGCCCTAACTTGTAATATTTTATACTAGTTAACTAGTATATGCACGTGATGATTGCCAAAAATAATTTTAAGTCCAGTTAAATAATTCGGTTTACTAAAAGTAAAATAAGGCCCTGTTCTCTTCACCTTAAAAAAATAATATTAAGTAAAAATAATTTCAGTTAAGTAAAAATAAGACAAGTTCAGTAAAATTAATTTCAGTTCAGTAAAAATAATTCCAGTTCAGTAAAATTCAGTTTTCTTAAAGAAGAATTATAATAGAAAATCAGTAAAAATAATTTTAGTTCAACAAAAATAATTTCAGTTCAGTAAAATTAATTTAAGTTCAATAAAAATAATTTAAGTTCAACTAAAATAATTTCAGTTAAGTAAAAATAATTTCAGTTCAGCAAAATTAAGATGAAGAGAACGGGGCCTAAGTTCAACAAATATCACAATTTTATATCCAACGATTTTTTTTTTAGGTAAAATTTTAATAAAAGTAAAATTCATGCTCACCCCTAATTTTGCTTACTTATAATTTTTTTTTAGTGTTCCACCTAGTTCATCTTTTGGGCTGATCCGAATTCAGGGCTCAGTTATTAGATTTCAGCCCCCTCCTAATTGTTGTTGTGGGGGATCGAACACACGGTCCTCCCTATCAAGTGCAGCCTCAATCACCACTGCACCAAAAACCAATTAGTAGCTTAATTAAATATATGATGACACTGATAACCAATTGTTTCGATTGAGCTTTGATTTATTATATACATTATGTCTAATTGCTTGTTAAAATGTTTACTACGACGTTCTTGATAATGCCACACACCATTGTATTTCTTGTTTGGTTGCACCGGTGAAATTAAGATTTAGGCTATAGTGTATACATGATAGTATAGGTACATGGTAGCTTTAATTGAACACATCAGTGAGAATACTAAGAATTTGTTCATTAAGTATGCATGTAAATTCATTGAAGCATAAAGTAAAGATATTAAACTTTTACGCACTAATATGAAACAGATTTCACCTCAACCTAGTACTTAATTGTGCTTAACTCCAACCTCGTTAGCTCATGCCCAATCCTATTAGTGTAGATGACTATCTATGTATTACATAGAAAATTAAAAACAAAAATAAACAAATGAAGGCAAAAGAATTAATTTGAGATAAACTTAAAAATTCTCATGTCATTATTATGTTTGCAAATGCATAATTATATGGATGCATATACAACATTACAACCTAAATCATATGTAAGGAGATATAAAACTTTCATCATAACTTGCAACATAATTCGATTCATAAAGTACATAATGAGTACAGAAAGTTATAGGTTGATTTTCACGTGTATCAACAAGCACAATCTCCTTCATCGGAGATAATTCTGTTTCTCCCAATATTACAAGTTTACCATTAACGATCCCAATAATTCTCGAGCTTAGAAAATCTAGACTTCCAATATACGGCTCCTTCCATGAAGATTTTGAAAATTCTTCCAAACGCATTCGTTGTACTCGAACATCCAAATATTAACAATTGCTTGATCTTGATTATTATTTATGAGACAAACGACACACAAATTATCTCCTATAACTTGAATATATGTCGATATATTACACCCTCGATTTTTTCCCTTAAAGGCCTTAATCTTCAAATTTAATATCAACTCGAATGATTCTTTCACCAAATCAAACCGTAATACGAAATAATCCGAAAGCCAATATAAAGCTTCATCAAAGTAAACTCCCTCGGAGGAGGTAAATATAGGCCACTTGTAATTGTGAGTTGGATAAATTTGGTAAAAAATTCTTGCTACTTGAATGTCGATAATTTCTTCTAGTTTTCTCCACTTATTATCCTTCAATGAGTATACATGAACTTGTGGAATCGCTTGGAGCGTGTGATCCGAAATCAAAATGATTTTGTAGTCGTCGATGGAAGGGACATACGCGAATCCAAAAACGTAGATGCAATTAGAAATACCTTTAGGAGTTAATATACGTCTACATTCTTTGGTAGTAGGATTCCAAACATAAACCTTCCTAAAAATATTTTTGTACATACATATTAGTCCGTCACATGATCCAATGACCGTTAACTTCGATGAAGACTTAATGATCTTACGACGATGAGCCAATGGATCAACATTGTAAGCTTTGACAATCGAGAGAACTTTGCCTAAGACTTTGAGATCAACGGCGAAAAAATGTTGATTATGCATCTTCATTATAAAGGATAATGAGGTTAGATTGTGTTGTTTTGAATGTTGGTGATGATATTTGGCAAATTTATAATTTGAAATTAAAAAATTCCGACTTTTGCACACTAATTTGAGTTGAACAAGTGATTTAATTGGTAATTGGAGGAAAATTTCAGTAGTTAATAGGGCGAAATTTGAATCTAAGAGGGCGATTTAAATTGCCCTCTTTGATATAATATCTTGTAGTGGATGATGATAAAATCTCCAAATACTTTGGAAATGCATAACAGAATGGTTGATTTCTAGTAATACACATTGCACCAAAATATTCAATAAGCTGGATTGCATGAACTTGACTGCACCTTGATTGAACAAGTTGATGAGCCTTTTGGTAGCTTCTTTACTTCCCTTTCGAGCAATATCCTTTCGGCTAGTGTATACATATTAGGGTAAGTTATAACCAATTCCTCCAAAACTAATGACCATCTCAGAAAATATTTAACCATTGCTTGCTCCAAATTAGTCCAAGGACTGCATATGTTTATCTCAATTCTTTTGAGGTGTGACTCCAAACAAAAAGGGATCGCTTCACTTTTATTCAAATTATCAACTTCTTGCAAATGTTCGACCTTATTACATTTATTGTTCAAATCCTGAAAAGATCATCAATGGCATAGATAATCGACTTAGGCCCTATTCAGTTCACCATGAAAATATAATATTTAAAGAAGAAATATAATAGAATCAGTAAAATATAATTTAAATTTAGTAAACATAATTTCAGTTCAACATAAATAAGGTGAAATGAACTAGGCCTTAACAGTGATCGAACATATAAAAAAAAAATGCGCTAACCTCAAAGAAAATTGTTTCTAGAACAGGTGAAGCATGAAGCATCTCCAACACTACTTGGAGATAGGAATGACTCCAGGCACAATTAAGCTGTAAATGATGTAAATTACAAAACATAGGCAGCTTGTTATGCTTTAATCCACAATTTTCGAGGCTCTAGCACCAGAGAGAGTAGCACAATAATTAGTTTCATTATTAGAGAAATTTTTTGTGCTTGTAAAAGAATGAATTAAATTGAATGATATAACAAACAAACCTTCATGCACGTTGAATCTAGATGTAGACGTCGAACATTGGACATTGATCTGAAAAGCCTAACCTCGTTCAAGGGCATATTTAACTTAGCTCCAACGAGTGAATTCAAATCTCCAAAACAATATTGTGATTCCAAGCTTAAAGAATAGTCTAAATACTTCAAATTAGGAGCATCAAAAAGTAACTTTCTTGTATTTCTCTGATTTTCCTGGAACGTTAAAAGATTTATATATAATGTAGTAAGAAAAGGTGCAGAAATAACATCATTGATATGTTCAAAACATTGCCTTATTCCTAATAATCTAAGCGTTCGAGTAATGGACTCCTCGAAACTAGCCTAGTTATAAAATCTTCATCACGGAAAGAAGCAAAATGCAGGGACAACACTTTCAAGTTTGGCAAATTATAAGTCGAGGGAACTTCAAAATTAACATTGAATACTAGTGTTAATGTCTCCAATGTTTGACACTCGAAAAGGGCTAATGGTAGCTTATCGTGATCAATCAAAAAGGCAACAACTTCAAGATGCTTGACTCCGCGGCTTAAAGCAAATGACATCCAATGATTAACACGCTTATATTCCATAGGAACATAAGATTGATTAATGAGAATTCTGAGACTAAACATAGTTATTCTTTCAGATGTGCAAGCACGCAACGCGTTGTCAACAAATTTGTTATGTTGTTCAAGTGTATCCTCACACGAATGATCAAACTCGAGCCGGGTAATCAAGGCAAAGACATCCCGCCATCTCTTTGATAATACACAGGTAGTAGCCGCCTCTTTTACGGAAAGGCGAGAAACTATTTCGCTTAATAAATCATCTGGTAAACTGCTTATCCTGTCGAAATTATTATGATGCCTGAAATTCAACAAGGAAATTAAATCATGGATTTTTTTATTTTTTTTTGAAACCATAAGTAAATCATGGATTCTCATTTTTTTTTTTGGGCTGATTCGTTGTGAAATTGAGATTGAATAGGGAGGTTTAATTAGCAGAAGAAGATTTGGAGAAGTATAGATGTCTTTGAGGAGGCGATTATTAATTGAATGATGAGGAGGTTTATTAGGTCAGATTCATATGATGAATTGAAACCTTGTTTATTTTACCCGGCCAATTGTAAGAGATTACCCTTACATGGCCCAATTAGGCCTCTCTCTACTTGAATCAAATACTTGTAGGAGTTAAAAAATATCCAATCCAAAAATTCGATAATCCGATCCATTTCAGATATTTCGGATCGAATATCCGAACAAAATTTTGGATCCGAAATTGAACACCCCTAAGTCATGAACGCCATGCTTGCCAAAAAAACACTATGTATTTTTTTTTTTTTTTTTATACATTTATTTATTAAGGGTGAATTAGCAAGTTTATAAAGAGTAAAGGTTAATAAAAATAATATTCTATAAATTTATATTAAGTTTAGTTTAATAAAAATAAAATAAATTTAACAAATAATTTTAGTTTTTTTTTTAAAAAAGAAGTCTCAAACGACATCTACAATTGACGATCAATGATAATGAAAAAATCAAACAAGAATTGATCCGAGAAGGGCTAAGAATCCAAATACATAAATATAACTATTCAACACATTCTCGATTCGTTGTCTCATAAAACTTTTTAAGTGAATCCATCTAAGCTTCTTAATTTTGTGAAAAATAAAATTCTTGTGCTAATTTTGTAATACGAATCCGAGAGATAATCAAGCGTAGTCCCGTACAACTAGAGACCAAATTAAACACAAATAACACCTTGTGTTTCAAAAGGATTCAAAAAACCTTGTCTTCAGAAGAGATTGAAAAAACTTTGTTTTTCAAAGGAGATAAACTCTTTATTTCATGAAAGACATTATTATAACCTAAGAAACAAGAAAAAAAAACTTAAAGGAAATCATTTTAGTTTTATTCATTAAATATTAGTAATTTTAAATAAATAAAGGTCTTATATAAGGTTATGGAAAATTGGAATTGAATATTTGATGAGACAGGAGAAAAAAAAATGTTGAAATAAATACAATATGTTGTATCTATAATTTCATGGCAAAGTTTCATATGTGGTTGGCCACATTGTACCGTGCGGCTAGCCACAATATTAAAAAAAAAAAAAAAAAAAAAAAAAAAAAACATTTTCTTCTCTTCTCTCCCTCCTCTTTCTCTCTTCTCTTTTCTTCTTCTAAGTTGGGGTTATTTCTTTCTCTCACTCCTCTTTCTCTCTCCTTTTTTCTTTTTCTCCGGAATTTAAAATTTTTGATGAAGAGATAATCGTTGATGAGAAGTTGAGTTCGAGTTTTCAAGGTCGGAGCTCCTCATTATTGTTGCCGGAAAACAACTTAATTAAAGGTTTTAAGGCCAAATTCGGCCATAAAAACTCTACATCTAGAGTTTTCATGGTCAAATTTGGCCTTTTTAACCATATTTGAAGTGAAATTCGAAGCCATTGTTCATTTAAAGATATTTGTTCGATTTAATTTTTCTTTTTTTACGATTTGGTTGTGGGTTCAGCTGGATCTATGTATGTTTGTGGGTTGGTGTATGGTGGTTGTGGCATGGCGTATTAGGGGTGGGGCTACTGGTGTTTTGGTGTGGCGGTGGGTCAAGGGTTACTAGGTCGGGGGTTACTTAAGGGGTTATTAGATGGGTAGGTCAGGGGTTACTTAAGGGGTTACTAGATGGGTTACTTGAAGGGTTACTTAAGTGGGGTTACTTGAAAGGGTAGGCCGGGGGTTACTTATTAAGGGGTTACTAGATGGGTTACTTGAAGGGTTACTTAAGTAGGGCTACTTGAGAGGTTATTTAAGTGGGGTTACTGGAGGGGTTACTTAAGTGGGGTTACTTAAGGGGTTACTGGGGGGATTTACTTGAGGGGTGATTGGAGGGGTTCCTTAAGTGGGGTTACTTTAGGGGTTACTGGCGTGTCACCTTGCCGCATCGTGCGGCTGGCCGCACCAAAAACGCGCTGTAATGTCATATTTGTATTTTATTTATCAAAAGTCTAGAATTGGGCCAGGCAGGTAAATATAAGAAAAAAGAATTTGAAGATATTTATTTGTAATCTTCTATAATCAAGATTTTGTAAACTTGATATATAAGATATCGGAAAATATATGTGTGATATATCTTCTGTAGATATCATTAAGAGAATAATATATTTAGGATGTTTATGTTAAGATATTATTTAGTGAATATATCTGTAGGATATATGGTATATCTTTTAGTAAGATTATTTTCTTATCTTATGAGCGTAGATTTTGTATAAATACTCAACCTATTGATTAATAGTAACAAAGCAATACAAGTCATTTTGACTATGTGTAAGGAGGAAATACAAGTTAATCTTAATCTTTGTGTTGACAAAATAGGTTAATCATAAGGGTAAAATTGAGATATTTTTATAAGTTATTTGCGATATTTTTGTAAATTTACTAGGGTGTCATTAGTTTAGCATCTTCCTTTCTCCTTCCTTTTTCTTCCTCTTTTCTATCCTTCTCTCTCCTCACTCATTTAAATCAACAATGGCGCTTCAACTCTAAAATTTTCGTCCTCACTTCTTCACCACCACAACCATTAGTCCATCAGTTTCTAATTTGTGAGATATATAAAAAAAAATATATATAAATTTAAGATGTCTTGCTTCTAACTTCTAAGCTTGGAAAGTGATCACTTAAGAGTTAAGAGCAATACTCGTATAATATTGCTCAATATCTTCCAAATTTAAGGTGATCCAATGAAAACATATAAATTCTTAGTCCGGACATACCAATAAAACCTAAATTTTATAAGAAATCCCTAATAAAAAAGAAGTGTAAGAAGCTATGTAATACTCGTAAAAGGTACTATAAAATATTGTAAAATACTCTCTTTGCTTTTAAATATTTGTTTCACTCCATGCGCGGGATTTTAGGAGAACTTGGTAAAAGTAATAAACTATGGAGATAATGGGGTAGTTGGAAGAATAAAAAAGTGTAGAAGGCAAAAGCGAGAGAATTGGAGGAGTGTATATAATTTTGTTGAGTTTACTAGTTGAGAGAAATGAATTAAATATCATAAAAACTATCCATATAAGGAAATGGAGCAAGTATTTAAAAACGACCGAAAATGAAAAGGGAAGCAAGTATTTTAAAACGGGGAATACTACCTTTTATCGAATTTCTACCATTGACTTTAATTTACGATGTTGACCCACCTCAAAATACCTCCCAAACCATGGTGCAAGCAGGGTCGGTAGGGTAGTTTTTTTTTTTTCAAGATGATGGTGGCTTTTGGTAATACCTGATTTGTACACTAGGGTGCACACCCACTGCACGCACCATGCACATGGTGCACCTAGTTATTTAAAAAAGGCGGAAAGAACATACGAGTGTTTGAAAAAAAACATACAAGTGTTTGACAAAGAACATATTTGTGTGTGACAAAGAATATGCATTACCAATGAACAAAAAGACATTACAAAAAGAACGCGATAAAAACTTTATTAAAATTTCATGAAAAATTACATATTAACAAAAACAATTTTTACCATAGATATCATTTCCCCAAATATAGTTTTTTCTTTCTCTAAAAATTCAACTTTCCATAATAATTTTAGTTTTCACTCTCAAAAATTATTTTAAAATAAAAATATTTCAAGATTTCATTTTCAAATTAAATTTCAAAATTCAAAATCACATATGTTAAGAGAACATAAGTTATAGATTTTTTTTTGAAAAATTACCTTTTATATACAACTTTTTGTGAAAAACTACCTTTTAAAAAAAAATTATTGTAAATGACTACCGCTTTAAAAAAAATGTTGTAAGGGACTACCACTTGCCGGAATCTAGCCGTTGACTCACTTTTCCGGCGTAGACCACCCCACGCGGCGGCCTTTTTCCCGTTTTCAACCACCCCCACCCTCTGCTCCTCCTCTCTTTTCTAGTTTTCGACCACTCATACCCCCTCGATGTCACCTCCACCTCAGTCCCGCCCAAATACTAAGTTATAATGTAAAGAACATAAAATTATACCTAAAGAACACACTGATCAAACTCAAAGAACATACGATAATATAAATAATTTAGATATATGATAATAATAAATAAATAAATAATATAATGTGTGTGTCACTCATTACCTCAAGCAACATACAAGCCAAATTCAAAGAACATATGAGCCAAAGTAAAAGAACATACCTTGTATTATTGAAACTCAAAAAACATGTTTAATCAATATATGTTAATGAACATAAGTATAAAAGAACATATTATCAAACATATATAGGTATGTTCTTTGTCAAACATAAGTATGTTTTTTTTCAAACACGGTTTGTTCTTTGTTAAACTAAAGTATGTTATTTTCGTCTCTTTTATTTATCGGGTGCACCCGGATGCACCATGCACACGGTGCACCCTGGTGTACTATCCTATTTTAAGGCTTTTGGAGTTGTTAGAGGGTGGTGGAGGCAATTGACTTTCACAATTAAATTGATAGGAAATTAAAATTTGTCATGTATAATACTATAACCTGCTAACTCCTGCAAACCTAATAAAAATTATACTCTAAATCCAATTTCAGACCACTTGAAAAATGCATGCCAATATAAAACACAAAAGTATCCAAAGTATGGTGTCAATGTACCTACATAACATCTAATACATACTCAAAATTTCCCTGTCACAAATCTGAGACTAAAATTGTAGTTTGATTGAACAATTTGTTGAGCCTTTTGGTAGATCTTGTAATTCCCATTCAAGTAATATCCTTTGGGCTAGTGTCAACGAGTTCGGAGACCTCATTATAACAACCAATTCCTCCAAAACTAATGCGTATCTCAGAAAATATGTAACCAGTGCTTGCTCCAATTTAGCCCACGGATAGTAATCCACTATCACTATTCTTTTGAGATGCGACTCCAAACAAGATGGGATCGTTTCACTTTTATTCCAATCATCATCTTCTTCTAAAACTCCGTCATCCCAATAATCGTTCAATTGCTGAAAATGTCATATGCTCATATCATTATAGATAATCGATTTAAGAGTGGATGAACATGTATTAAAAAAAACGCGCTAACCTGAAATGAAATTGTCTCTAGAACAGGTGAAGCATGAAGCATCTGCAGCACTACTTCATGATGGGATTGACTATCAACAAAATCAAAATGTAAATGATGTAAATTACGAAACACGGGCAGCTTTAATCCGCATTTGTTGAGACTCTAGCACCAGAGAATAGTATAATAATTAGTTTCATTACTAGAATTAATTTTGTAGCTAATTGTAACACAAGAATTATGTTCTTAAAAAAAACAAACCTCCATGCACCTTGCGCCGAGATACAAGGATTCAACATTGGACAATGATCTGAACAGCCTTACTTCTGATGTCGTCAAGGGCATATTTAAATGAGCTTCGACGAGTGAATTCAGATCTCCAATCGAGTATTGCAATTCCAATGCTAGAGAATATTCTAGATACTTCAAATTAGGAGCATCAAGAATTAACTTATTTTTCTGACTTTGAAGTTTACTGAGAGTTAAAAGTCTTATAAATAAACTACTAAGAAAAGGTGCAGAAATAACATCATTGATGGGTTCAAAACTATCTCTGCCTGTCAAATATAGGCATTCAAGTAATAGACTCCTCGAAACTAGCCTAGTAATAAAATCTCAATCACGGAAAGAAGCTAAACACAGGCGTAACACTTTCAAGTTTGGCAAATTAAAAGACGATGGAAGTTGAAGAGTTTGATTCACATCTAGTTTTAACACCTCTAATGTTTGACACTCGAAAAGGGCTAATGGTAGCTTATTATTGACATTCCTCAAACGAGCAACAACTTCGAGTTGCTTGACTCCGCGGCTTAAAGGGAAGGACATCCAATATTTAAAACGCTTAGAATCTATCAGTCCGATTTTGAGTCTAAGCATAGTTATTCTTTCAGATCTGCAAGCACGCAACGCGTTGTCAAACTGTTTAAGTGTAGCCCTACAAGAATGATCAAACTCGAGCCGGGTAATCAAAGCGAAGACATGCCTCCATCTCTTTGATAATACACAAGTAGTAGCCGCCTCTTTTACGGAAAGGCGAGAAACTATTTCGCTTATTAATTCATCAGGTAAATTGCTTATTCTATCGATTTCGGCCATTGTTTGCACATGTCCAAAGTCTAAATTATTACGAGTATGATTATTCCTGCAATTCAACAAGGAAATTAAATCATGGATACTCGATTATTGGCATTGTTATAATCAATCATAAACAAAACAAAAAAAAAATGCAGTAAACAAAATATAGTACGAAGTATTGATTATCATATGAGAAAAAGACGCATACGGACATTTTATTTATATAAAATATAAAATTGAGATGGGTAATTTGCAGAAGAGTTAGCTGTCATAGCTAACGGTTGATAGAATGAGTGTTTTGCAACAGTAGCAGTTGCAATACCAAAATATATCAAAATTCATATAACTATTGTGTTAAAATTAATAAAAATTTGTCAAACGCTACCCGCTACTTCTAAAACGCTACTATTTTTAAGGTTTGTGAAAAGCTACTTAAACGTTACCTCTATCGCTAATCGATACTAAAAACGCTACCTTGCCAAACACTCTCAAAATTTTTCTAGTAGTGTTTTGACTGGTCCAAACGCTAACCGCTACCTCAAACGCTACCACCAAACAGGGCTTAATTGTTTGTTGTTGTAGTGGTGATTGAGATTACAATTGGTAAGAAAGACTCGTGTTCCATCCTTCGCAACAACAATTGGGAGGGAATCACCCCAAGTGATCTCCAAATCCGAATTAGCCTAAAGGGTGAACTAGATGGAACCCAAAAAAATATAAATAAAAGCAAAGATAAGTATATAGATTAGAAGAATATATGTAATACTTGTTGGTAAATAAAATATAATGAAATTAACAGATGCCATCAGCATAGAATCACCAACAAAGTGCATTGGGAGTTGTGAAATTGAGAATATGAACTACGTAATTATAAGCTTTTCTAATCTTCCAAAAAAATATAATCCAAAAGTCAAGACCTCAACTTAATTAAACCAAAATTAAAACCATCATTTATAGAACAATCTATCTTATAAATTAAAAACTAAAATAAACAAATGAAGGCAAAAGAATTAATTTTCGATAAACTTATAAATTCTCATGTCATTATTATGTTTGCAAATGCATAATTATATATGCATGCATAAACCTAAATCATATGTAAGGAGAAATAAAACTTTCATCATAACTTGCAACATAATTCGATTCTTCAGGAATACAGACACCCAAAGGTTGATTTTCAACAAGCACAATCTCCTTTAATGGAGTTGTTGATTCTATTTCTTCCAATATTAGAAGTTTACCATCAACGATCCCAATAATTCTTGACCTTAAATAATCTAGACCTCCCATATACTGCTCCTTCCCCTTTAAAATATTCTTCCAAACGCATTTGCTTTGCTCGAACATCCAATTCTTAATACTTGTTTGATTTTGGTTATCGGATTTACGAGTATTACATATGAGACAAACGCACAAATTTACTCCTATAACTTGAATATATGTCGATATATTACACCCTCGATTTTTTCCCTTAAAGGCCTTAATCTTCGAATTCAATATTAAATCAAATGATTCCTTCACCAAATCTGTTATTTAGATGAAATACTACAAGAGGGGGGGTGAATTGTAGTATGGAGATTGCTAGTTACTTTTTGCGGAATTAAAAGAAACTTAACGCAATAGAGAAATAGTGCAAGAGAGATTTTACGAGGAAAACTTCCTAGGCCAAATAGGAAGTGAAAAACCTCGACCCAAAGAGATTTTGACTCAAAACATTCCACTAAAATAGGCCAACGACTCTGTTACAACCTATGAGGAACTTGAGCCTCTACCGAGTTCCTCAACGAACTCATATCCCCAACAACTATTCCCTCTAATAGTTGCAGCTCAAAATCTTCCCTCAAAGACCTCTCTTCTCACTCAAGACTTCACTCAAAACCTTACTCTTTCTCTTTCTCTTTCTCTCAAGCTTCACTCAAAGCGGCCTTCTCTACATACAAAGAACTCACTCAAGTTCTCACCCCAATACAAGAGTTCACTCAAACCCTTATTAATTCCCCATTACAAGAGTTCACTCAAACCCTTAAACAACTCTCAAATACATATAAAAGATATAATGTATAAAACTAATACGTTGGACACTTTGAGATATGTAAGGAACTTAGAACCTGGAGGAACTGGCTCACCAACGTGGAGAGAAAATATATTTCTTTTCTACTGCTCTACCACTTTGGATAAACTCCATTATGGAATGACTCAATAAAGCCAGACTGTTTGGAATGAATGAAAACTTCTCTTTTTATAGTGCTTCAAAGACAAACCCATTCACCCCATGATCTTCAACCATAATAGTAGTGCTTCCTAAATTCTAGGCATTATCTCCATTAACCCCATGAACATAAGAAGTAATGGAAGACATGAATTGGAGTTAAAAACATGTTCTCCATGATCTCCTTATTTTTCTCCAGTAAAAAGTTGTTTCAAATTAAACGTGAAAAGTAATTTTTTTTTTCCAAAAACTTAATAAATAAAAATAGAAAATATAAAACAATTAAATCCTAACCGAATCAGATTTTTATCAATTAAAAACTGATTCGGATTTTATTCATTAAAAATAAATATTTTATAAAAACTATTTTATCCTAAAACAACTAACCCATTTAATTTAAAATATATTAAACCAATTAGAGATTAGATAGGAAGCAACCTATAATAAATCCCTAAAATATAGGAGAAGATAAGGAGAATAAAATATCTCTTTGACTAACAAGAAAATCATATTTTATTTTAAAAACTTATCTTTTATAAAATAAAATCTATTTAAAAATAAATAATACTTAGTCAAAACTTACCTAAAAAGTAGGCAAAGATAATGCAATGACTATTAACGTTGAAAACTAACTTTTAGAGCTGTGCAAACTCGTGTTTCTCCTATACACGAATTTTAGACTAACCTGTAAGGAACTGGCTGGTCAGCAACACCCAGTTCCTTCCAGACTGTCAGTTCCTTCCAGACTGAAGTTCCAATTTAGTTCCATAGGCATGTTCCAAACAATTTCTCGTGTCCAACATACTTACATGATTCCTAGAAAAATATACTCCTATTTTTCTGTCTTGAAGCTTCTACTCCAAAGTTTTTGTTCCTTTAAAGGAACTTCTCTTCTCTTGTTCTCACATACGAATTGCTGCTTATTCCTTGCAAAGAACTACTTCTCATTCTTCTTAGGAACTGCATACAAAGTCTAACAATACGTTTGTACGTTTAGACTTCTTCTCTTTGTGTTCCCCCTTGGAAACTCTTCTTCTCTTTGTGTTCTCCTGAGGAACTTAAGCACGATCCATACATTGTATGTTGGGACCATCTTCAATAATGATCTAACCTGTACTCAATCATCTTCTTGCTTCATGACTTGTTCATGCACATCTTAATACACATGTTAGTTAAATAATCATCATTTGTTCACAATCATCAAAACCTTACAACAATTTCCCCCTTTTTGATGATGACAAACAAATGATGCTTATCACAAGATAAATAACAGAAGATGTATATATATTCCCCCTTAATCATGCAAATCAGGAGCTATTGAACAATTCATGCATGTACGATAAGGAACTACTCATAAAAGGACAATAACATGTTTAAAGCACATTATATGGATGTTCATCAATATGACTTAGCTTAACTATATAAATAAATATTCAATACGCATCACTCATGAATAAATATTCAATAAGCATTTCAATTAGCACATCACATAATAAGCATCAAACACACATATTCTTCCCCCTTTTGTCATTATTGAAAAGGGTATTCTTGCACACAATTATTAATTCAATTCAATTCAATCATTTATGCATACATACATAAGGGCAAATGTCACACATACCACCATAAAAATGGTTAAACACTTGGTATTCCTAAAAGTTTAAGAGACTCAATTTTCAAACTAGGATGCTGCTACACAAATTTCCAATTCACAATCCAAAGACCCAACTTCAAAACCAATGAAGGAACTTGACATATAAGATACAAAATCAAGCAAAGATCGATTTTGAAAGTTTGTTAGAGAAAAGGATAATGAATATTTGGCTCAAAAGATACGAAAGAAGATAATGGAAATATTTCGAGTAGAAGGAACTTGAGACGAATGTTGTGCTCTTAGTTTAGAAAGTTTGAGATAAGGTTCTTAACAATCATAAGAGTTTAATTACCTTCATCTCACACTCTTGAATGTTCAACGAAACACAATATACACACATAATTACCTTGGTATATATGTACTTACCAAGTTCCCTTCACTTCAACCACCAACCTTCCTTAAGGAACATGTTCATGAGTGAAACTTGAATATTCATAATCAAGTTCTTTCAACATCTCCTTTTGTTCCTTAGCTTTCTCAAGCTTCATGAATAAAATCCTTCATCATCTAGGAAATAAAGATTCAATATTCACTTTTTTTTTTCTTTCTTTTTTTTTTAGGCAACTTTCAAATTTTTCTTTCATTCACGTACAGTAATGAAGATAGAACTTACTCATATACTATTGAGTTTCAACACCAAATATATGAACCACTTTGATTGGTTCCTCCCTTATTTCACCTTAGTTTCTTATCATTCTTCTTCATCTTGGAATTTATTATAGAAATTCCTCAAACTGATTCTTCCTCCAAGACATCAAATGATAAATCACACGCACTTCAATCCTTTCACAACTTCCCCCTCAACATGTATTAATCCAACTCTTCATGTATCATTGAACCATAAAAAGGGATGAGTTTTAACTTAGAGCACATGGGTTGTGTGAAAATAAAGTGAGAGGATATGAATGAGCTAAGGAAAACATAATGAGAATAAGGATCTTCAAAGTTATGTATATGTAAGATATGAAAATGAGAAACACAAACCATAACACAACACGGACACACAGCATAATGTTGTAGAATAATGTTGTTTTCAAAGATGAATGGTGTGGATAATTTGAAAGTTGGCAAAAAGATAGGTTCGTTCCCTCTAGAATATATAACCATATGAGATAAAATAGTTTGGGAATTTACCTGTCTTGTTCCATCAAAGTTTCTTCCATTGTTCCTTTGGCAACTTAGGATTTTTGTTTTTGACAGCATCCATAATTCTCAACGAGATCTTTGACACTTTTAGGCAAGTGAATATGTCTTTTACAACACAATAATTAAGTGTGACACAATACACTTAAATGTATGGACTTAACTTCATTTATAATGTGCACAAGAAACCACACTTGACAATTATTAGAAAGAAATATGTATATATGCTCATGCCAAACTTCAACATATTTTATTCCTTAAAACAGTCCATACTTTACTAATTAGGTGAAATCGTGAAAGCTTAAGAAAGAGATTCCACGTATTCAAACATCATATTGCAAGTTCCTTAATAAATACAACACTCAATTCAAACATCAACTATGCAATATCGTGAATATAAGAGGACATACCTCAAGTTATATTTCACCATGTATCACTATAAATTAGCAATGGACCGAAATTTGATGGCTAAGTTACGAGTTCCTTAAGGATTTATTCCATCCTCTTGATGCACTCACATCCGATGTGAACAATCACTTTTGACTTGAAACTCATTAAGTGACTTTAATGTCACTGGCCATCTTTCTTTGAAAGTTCCTTGTCGTATTTTTGTCGATTAGATCAACATGCCTTTCTCTTATTTTGGATGCAGATCCAAAGAGAAACTGAGTTCCCCATCATGCTTTTACAAGGTTAGAAATCCCTTGCAGAAAGATTTGTTAGTTGCATCAAACATATAAACAATATAAATATTTACAACTAATAAATCAATAAGTTCCTCTTGAAAATAAAACAATTAACTTTCAAATTAGCTTCAAGAGGGAACTTGAATAATCTTCTATGCCATTGAGTATGAACCTTAGCTAATTCCTTTAACCTTGTTGGAAGGCTTCATGTGTTCCTTGGTCAAGATATGCTCTAAGTTCCTTCAAGGAACCAACACTTTATGATACGTTGGAGCTCTTAAGGAACTATAGGACAATGTAGCTGATTGATGCTGCTTTATAGAGTGACATACTTCTGTAGAAATTCCACTAGTTTCAAAGGAACTAATGAGTTCTACACTAAATTCTCTTAACCATGTTTCACATTTGGAGGTGCACCATAAGAACACCACCTTATCACTTCTATTATCAAACTTCCCTTATCAAGTGAAGGGTGTCTTGTTTCTCAAAGGTCTAACCATTTCCTTATATATGATGCAGCAAGCAGCATTGATAACTTTGTAGTGATTTCAACATCGTGAGCTTGTAATCAATACTTTGTTCCTGCACAAATCATTAAGCTTCAAAGGAACTTGGTTCCATGGTTACATTTTTAATATAACATTTGATTACTGCTTAATCACTTAATCCCTCATAGAAAAAATAACAAAAATATAATCTTTGTTACATTCTAAGGTAAGTGATTAAATAACAATTATCAAATATAACCAAGACATATCTCTTTCAATCTCAACTTTAAATACTCAAGGGTTTACACAAATCCAATTGAATGAGGTCCAATAGGTTTGTGTTCCTTATCATTATTTAGTTTTTGAAAGAAGATAAATTAGACAGAATTACTAACTTTTCATACTTCACAAACTTATGGTAAGGAACTTGATATAAGATAAGCTAACAGCCAAGTTCCTTGATGTTTATCAAGTATGGAAAACCAGCATGTCAAATATGTTTGAAACACAGAAGAATTCATCTTCAATAAATCCTTGAAATGTCAGGTTATTGTAAGGAATCAAATTGTGACCCTCATACATAGTATGAGTTCCTTATTTGATTCCCTTTCAATATGACATTCCTAGATTTATAGATGATGAACTATTATTGGTAAAACAAATAAAGTTACAAAACTTTGAAAATATCATATTGTGCTTCATGATCTCGAAAGAATGTTCACAATGGAGTAGGAACTTAACTTACCAACCTTTTAAGTTAATACCAAAAGTTTAATTGAAGTTCCTCCATCGTAAGCCACTAGTGAGAAACTTTTGTCAAGCCTTCTATCACATGTTAAGAGCACCCGTTGCCGAGATACCACGAGTTGTTCCCCTTCACTAGATATCACCTTCTTTTACATGTTCCTCTTGATTTCAAACTGGAACATGTTCCTTTGGTCCTTTTGGACCATTCCACATTCTCTTGAGCTCTTCTAATATGAGAAACTGAATGTGTTGATTTGATCTTCAATGTTTCAACACCATATCAATCATGGATCCTCATATCTTTCTCATAAGCATATGACCTGAAATTCAAGAACCCAATTAAATGATCTTGTGCAATATTCAAGGTTAGTAGGTTAGTGAATAGAGATATGACATAAAAAACTCAAATCATAAAGCTCCAACGTATACTCCCTTAAGAATGTCATCCCATATTTAAGTCTAGCGGTAGACTTTTGTACTTCCAATACTATGCTTAGAAGTCATCATATAGTTACCAACATCCTTTGTAGAGAATTGAAAAAAGAATTTATGATTTATTTTTGGGAACCAAAATCAGCAGGAACTTGAACCGAAACTTGTATATTATATATCGTGACAACTTAATGTAAAGTTGTGTTACTTCCTTGTTGTTGGTTCCTTCCTGCATTCTTAGATTCACCAAGTTCCTTCAGATCAACGTCCAAGGTTCCTTGATCCAAAAACTTTCTTTTTATGCATTTATTCACAAACCTACAAGATAATCATTATTAATTTGCACAAAACTTAAAGAGAAGTTAGATTCCATCATGAAAACGATGTAAGTCAACTTTTCTTCTATAATCTTTTACATTTATGTATTTATGATAGAGAATATTGGTTAGCACAATTAAGTAAAAGATAAAATAAAATAAAAAGGTAAACAAATGCAGATCTAGACTTATAAGAAGACATAAGAGCAACTTACCAAATACCGCCTACAAAAAGTTTCATCTTCACATACTTCTTATGAAGAACTATTGTGAGAGGAACTTGTACATGTGTCCTAATATACAAGAAGCCAAATCATCTCAATGATTATAGCCTTCTTCCTCTCATATACATTCTGCAAATAAGATTACCTCTAGGTATTTGGAACCCAAAATAAATTCAAGTTCCTTCTTGTTAGTAATAGTAGTCAAAATCAAAATAACTACTTCTACAACCAAGAAACAACATGTATCTATATAATATATATTCAAATAATTCAAGATACATGGAAAAACTATTTCTCTGACATATAATCAAAATTTTCGTGTACTAACAAGTCAGAAAAATAAAGTTCCTTTTGATAGGAATCCAAGTTTGTTGTTCCACAAGATGTGTTCCTTGAACTACTTTTAATCAATCAATTCGTTATGAATAAATAATCAAACACAAAATCTAACATACTGACTTTTAAACACAGTGAAAATCAGAATAGACATTATCCAAATTTGATGAAAAAAATTCGTAAGAATTAAAATCATATTAACAAAAATACTACAAGGAACAAGGTTAAACTAATGTATGCATATAATGAAGAATTCAAAAACAGAATACTTACCTCAAAGTATGAGTCTTTGAATACCTTTCACTTCTCCAGTAAACATTAATCTCCACATGATGCTTGGAACAACGACGGGCTGAGTTCCTTTCTTCAATTTTCTTGTACGTACTCATCTTAGCCAAGAACTTGCTCGTCAGGGTTTCCTGCCATTAAGAGCTCTGGCTCTAATACCAATTGTTATTTAGATGAAATACTACAAGAGGGGGGATGAATTGTATTATGGAGATTGCTAGTTACTTTTTGCGGAATTAAAAGAAACTTAACGCAATAGAGAAATAGTGCAAGAGAGATTTTACGAGGAAAACTTCCTAGGCCAAATAGGAAGTGAAAAACCTCGACCCAAAGAGATTTTGACTCAAAACATTCCACTAAAATAGGCCAACGACTCTGTTACAACCTATGAGGAACTTGAGCCTCTACCGAGTTCCTCAACGAACTCATATCCCCAACAACTATTCCCTCTAATAGTTGCAGCTCAAAATCTTCCCTCAAAGACCTCTCTTCTCACTCAAGACTTCACTCAAAACCTTACTCTTTCTCTTTCTCTCAAGCTTCACTCAAAGCCTTCTCTACATACAAAGAACTCACTCAAGTTCTCACCCCAATACAAGAGTTCACTCAAACCCTTATTAATTCCCCATTACAAGAGTTCACTCAAACCCTTAAACAACTCTCAAATACATATAAAAGATATAATGTATAAAACTAATACGTTGGACACTTTGAGATATGTAAGGAACTTAGAACCTGGAGGAACTGGCTCACCAACGTGGAGAGAAAATATATTCCTTTTCTACTGCTCTACCACTTTGGATAAACTCCATTATGGAATGACTCAATTAAGCCAGACTGTTTGGAATGAATGAAAACTTCTCTTTTTATAGTGCTTCAAAGACAAACCCATTCACCCCATGATCTTCAACCATAATAGTAGTGCTTCCTAAATTCTAGGCATTATCTCCATTAACTCCATGAACATAAGAAGTAATGGAAGACATGGATTGGAGTTAAAAACATGTTCTCCATGATCTCCTTATTTTTCTCCAGTAAAAAGTTGTTTCAAATTAAACGTGAAAAGTAATTTTTTTTTTCCAAAAACTTAATAAATAAAAATAGAAAATATAAAACAATTAAATCCTAACCGAATCAGATTTTTATCAATTAAAAACTGATTCGGATTTTATTCATTAAAAATAAATATTTTATAAAAACTATTTTATCCTAAAACAACTAACCCATTTAATTTAAAATATATTAAACCAATTAGAGTTTAGATAGGAAGCAACCTATAATAAATCCCTAAAATATATGAGAAGATAAGGAGAATAAAATATCTCTTTGACTAAAAAGAAAATCAGATTTTATTTTAAAAACTTATCTTTTATAAAATAAAATCTATTTAAAAATAAATAATACTTAGTCAAAACTAACTACCTAAAAAGTAGGCAAAGATAATGCAATGACTATTAACGTTGAAAACTAACTTTTAGAGCTGTGCAAACTCGTGTTTCTCCTATACACGAATTTTAGACTAACCTGTAAGGAACTGGCTGGTCAGCAACACCCAGTTCCTTCGAGACTGAAGTTCCAATTTAGTTCCATAGGCATGTTCCAAACAATTTCTCGTGTCCAACATACTTACATGATTCCTAGAAAAATATACTCCTATTTTTCTGTCTTGAAGCTTCTACTCCAAAGCTTCTGTTCCTTTAAAGGAACTTATCTTCTCTTGTTCTCACATACGAATTGCTGCTTATTCCTTGCAAAGAACTACTTCTCATTCTTCTTAGGAACTGCATACAAAGTCTAACAATACGTTTATACGTTTAGACTTCTTCTCTTTGTGTTCCCCCTTGGAAACTCTTCTTCTCTTTGTGTTCCCCTGAGGAACTTAAGCACGATCCATACATTGTATGTTGGGACCATCTTCAATAATGATCTAACCTGTACTCAATCATTTTCTTGCTTCATGACTTGTTCATGCACATCTTAATACACATGTTAGTTAAATAATCATCATTTGTTCACAATCATCAAAACCTTACAACAAAATCAAACCTTAATACGAAATGACCCGAAATCCAATATAACGCTTCATCAAAGTAAACTTCCTCGGAGGAGGTAAATATAGGCCACTTTTCAAAGCAAGTTGGATAAATTTGGTAAAAAATTCTTAATACTTAAATGTCGATAATTTCTTCTAGTTTTCTCCACTTATTATCCTTCAATGAGTATACATGAACTTGTGGAATCGCTCGGACCGTGTGATCCGAAATCAACATGATTTTGTAGTCGTCGATGGAAGGGACATACGCGAATCCAAAAATGCAGATGCAATTAGAAACACCTGTAGGAGTTGATTTACGTCTACATTCTTTGGTAGTAGGATTCCAAACATAAACCTTCCTAAAATTATTTTTGTACATACATATTAGTCCGTCACATGATCCAATGACCGTTAATTTCGATGAAGACTTAATGATCTTACGACGATGAGCCAATGGATCAACATCGTAAGCTTTGACAATCGAGAGAACTTTGCCTAAGACTTTGAGATCAACGGCGAAAAAATGATGATTATGCTTCTTCATTATGAAGGATAATGAGGTTAGATTGTGTTGTTTTGAATGTTGGTGATGATATTTGGCAAAATTTTGATTTGAAATTAAAAAATTCCAACTTTTGCACACTAATTTGAGTTGAACAAGTGGCCGGTTTAATTGGTATTCGGAGGAAAATTTCAGTAAATAATAGGTCATAGGGTAAGCATCCATAATTTGATAATGGAATTGGCATTTGCTTCATTTTGCTCTTTTTTTTCTTCTTCACTAGTACCAATTTCTTCAATGTTTGCCATAATTTTCTAGGGTTTACTAGGGTTTTCATATTTTCTTCTTCACTAGTACCAATTTCTTCAATGTTTGCCATAATTTTCTAGGGTTTTCATAGGGAATGATGAAAAATACTTTCAAAAAAGGTTAGAGGCTAGCTTTAGGAATCATTAATCAACTGACTCACTTAAATAAGGAGTTAAGATTGAAAATGGGTAACTAACTTTCAACTTTTTAAGGAATTTGTTACTCTTTTTTTATATATATAAATAAGATATGATAACTTTTTGTTTTTCTTTTTAATTTATGATAACTTCTATTAGTCACAATATCAATGTCATTATATTATTGATAATTAAACTATGGATTTTTTTCCATTTTTTCTTAAGAAAATTATTTTTTTTTTTTCCAAATTTTGTCTCAAAAATTAAAGGAAAAGTTGCCCGAAATAATCCCACCTTTGGGGCGTCCGCTAAAAAATAATCCCACCTTTGGTTATATTTAAATAATCCGACCTTTTATACCCAATCTGCTTAAAATAGTCCCAACCGGCCATATAACTTGTTATAACAAGTTACATGACACGTGTTGGGATTGGTAAAAAAAATTAAGATAATTAAATGTTTATTGAAAGAAAAACTAAAAAAAATAATTAATTAAATAAAAAAAATCACCCCCAACAACCCTCCATGGCCACCCGACACCTTGCCTGCCACCCAATGCCGGAGTGTTGCACCGAAACACCTCCCTTGAACTGCCGACCCTCCTCCCCTCCCCCTAAATCACCCAACTACTACCATTTAGAGGTGAAACAAATTCGGTTTAAAACCGAACCAAACCGAAAACCAAACCGAATAAGAAATTTGGTTTGGTTTTTTTTGAAGTGGTTCGGTTTCGGTTTTTTTTTAAAAAAAAATTCGGTGTGTGGTTCGGTTTCATTTTAATAGGTAGTTTCTTACAACATTTTTTTTATTAGGTAGTTTCTCAGAAAAAATGGCTTTTAATAGGTAGTTTTTGACAAAAAGTCCTTTTAAAAATTACTGTGTACTTGTTTTAGGGGTTACTCGTTGGTTTTATGGGGTTACTTTTTAGTGTTATAGGGGTTACTTGTTGGTTTTACAAGGGTTATTTGTAAAGTTTTAGGGGTTTATTACTTGTTACTCATAATTTATTAGGAGTTACTTGTTAGTTTTACATAATTTGCTTGTTAAGTTAGAGGGGTTACTTGTTAATTTTTGTTAGGTTTTAGGTGTTACTTGTTAGTTTTACAAGGGTTACTTGTTATTTTTAGGGGTTACTTGTTAATTTTTGTTAGGGTTACTTGTTTATTTTAGGGGTTACTTGTTAGTTTAACAGGGGTTACTTGTTAATTTTTGTTAGGGTTACTTGTTTATTTTAGGGGTTACTTGTTAATTTTTGTTAGGCTTACTTGTTTATTTTAGGGGTTACTTGTTAATTTTTGTTAGGGTTACTTGTTTATTTTAGGGGTTACTTGTTAATTTTTGTTAGGGTTACTTGTTTATTTTAGGGGTTACTTGTTAGTTTAATAGGGGTTACTTGTTATAAGGGTTACTTGTTTATTTTAGGGGGTTACTTGTTAATTTTTGTTAGGGTTACTTGTTTATTTTAGGGGTTACTTGTTAATTTTATATGGGTTACTTGTTTATTTTAGGGGTTACTTGTTAATTTTTGTTAGGGTTACTTGTTTACTTTTGGGGTTACTTGTTAGTTTAACAGGGTTTACTTGTTAATTTTATAGGAGTTATTTGTTAATTTTTGTTAGGGTTACTTGTTAGTTTAACAGGGGTTACTTGTTAATTTTACAGGGGTTAGTTATTAGTTTTACAGGGGTTACTTGTTAATTTTACAGGGGTTACTTGTTAATTTCTTCAATTTCATCGTATCTGTTTTCATCTTCCAGATCCAATACCTGATTACTGGTTTGGATTTCGAGATTCATCAAAGATTCTTCAATTTGTTCGATCTCTAATGATTCTTGTGAATCAGGTAATTTTTCCAATTCCTCTGCCATTGTTATTCTTGAATTTCTGGAAGAAAAATTGTGTGAGGTTTCGCTCGATTTTCGCATTCGTTCCTCGTTTTGTTCGCCGCAATAAATGAGTTGTTCTGGGTTTTAGGGTTTAGAAATTTGCGCGTGTTTTATAGAGCCATTTTGTTCAGCGCTTGTTTCCTAATCCTGTTATACGCGCGTCGTTCTCCGTTATTTTGCTGACTTGGCAGCAGGTCACACGGTGTGGCCTGCTGCACCAAAAATGCGCCGTTTAAAAATAACCCAAAGGTGTGATTATTTTGGGCATGTCCAAAATTAAAACTACTCCCTTCAACTAAAAAAAAATGTTCTTTTGCGGGCCTGTTCTGATTTACTGAAAACAACTGAACTGAACATAACTAAGTTGAAATCTATTCTATTAACTATTATTAAAACAAAACATTGCTGATATAATCAATTATGAAACAATCTTACGTGTCATTCTCACATTAAATTTTTTCCCTCCAATTTTATGTATGATGTCATCAATTATTAATGATTTTTTTTTTTCAATTTTTAATCTACTCTTTTGCCTTTAATGCATAAATGTCTATATAAAATTCAATTAGCCAATTAAGTTCTCTCCTAAATTATAGTTTCACATACCTAATTTGTTTGATGTTTGATTGTGGTTTCAATTTTATTTAGTTTCCTTAAATGTAAGTAAATTATTTTTATATTTGATTCTAATCTTCATATACAATGTAAAGCAACTTAATTGTACTATAAATTATAAGAAAGGTTAATTTTAACCATGCATCGCACGATGATAACCTAGTAAATTGTTTATGAGAGAATGAAATTAAGAACTAAACTGATAGGAACTAAATTGAAATTAAGCTGAACAGAACATACCCTTAGCTTTTTCACCATTAATATCTTTAATCATGTTTCAGCAAAAAATTTTATTTATTTATTTATTTTTTTTAAAGGGAAGTGTTTCAACAAACATTATAAACTATAGATATAGAATAGCTATACATTATTGAGAATAATCTAACAATATGTCAAGTATTCGTAATATCTATGATTTTGACATATTACATACGTATTCGTGTTGTGCTCGTAACCTTTTTTTTTCTTTTGTGAAAGTCTAAATTTATAATAGTATAGCTTTATTCATATATGAATATAATAAACTCCGATAGTATTAAATTGTGTTTATATGTATAATTTTATACGAACATAATTTTCTAATTAGTATCAGCAAGAACTTTGTATCAATATATTTATTTGTTGGTATAATTATAATGATATCATCAATGAAATTTGTTATAGTCCTATGACTAAGTGTATGTTCTCATACGTTGAAATTCAGTTCAGTTCAGTTCAGCTCATTTCAGTTCAGCTCAACTCAGCTCCTAATTTCCTTCTCTTATAAAATATTCATTTCAATTCAATTCAGTCAATAAGAACATGCCCTAAAACTATCATAGGTTAGAATTTCTCTACTTTAATATTTTTACATGTTTTTGTACAACCTAGGCTATCACCAATAATAAACAAGTATTTTTTTTTTTTAAAAAAATAATAAAAAAAATAAAAATAACCGAGGACTGACGAACCACCTGAATTGAGCAGCATGGCTTAAATTTGTTAAGAAAGGGCCGCCTAACTTGGGCTTCAAGAAAATAAAGAACGGGCTTGATATAAGTGAATTTTAGGCACTAGGCCTATATACATGATATATGTTTGAGATTGAAGCAAATTTAACCCATTTCAAAACGAAATTCTTTTCTGAGTTCTTTAATACTTCCTCCGTATTATTACTTGTTTCATACACGGAGTTTTAGAAGTAATAGTAAAAAGTACAAAAAAAAATGAAAATAGTAGAGTTGGTGGAAAAATAAAGTATTGTATGATTGTCGGAAAGAAAGAGAATATGGATATATCATGCGGAGTAGTATGATGGTTAGGGCCTTAGGGGTCCACTGTAAAAGGAAAACAAGAAGTCTTGTGTAAGGCGAGTGCACGTTAATTTTATTGAAAGACAATTAGTTCCAAGACAAATTCAATTATTTTTTATAGTAACTTAAACCCTTAAAGGTTAACTTTTAATTTATCCTTAGTTTAAATTTTATTTTAATGCTTAATTCCTTATAGATTCATAATTACATAATATTAAAAGCTAATATGATTAGTTTAATTAATAATAAGTTTTTTATAAGATAAATTTATTATTAAAACAGTAATAACTTCTCACTTATGGTAACATGTAAATGGCACATCACCAAATTACCATAGCAACTCTCAAGTCTCATTTACAAGTCACGTGTAAATCCTCTGCTCACAAGATGAACTCCTAATGTAAAAATATATACTCCCTCTGTTTTCTGTTAATGTAAATTTTGATAGCAAGTATTTTTTAATTTTACACTAGCAAAAATTATAAAAGTGAATAATCTACTCACCAAGAAGAATCAAACTAAATACCTCGTGATTATATTTGTTTTTATAGATTGAGAGAAATTTAGAAGATTCTTTTTAATTTTTTAAAAGTTAAAGATTAACATTTTTTTTCGAAACAAATTAAAATAATTGTGTAACAATGGAGTATAAAATAATTCAGTACAACAAATGCTATTGAACTGTCATTGTTCTTGTTTAAAAAAAAAAAAAAAAAAAAATTGTAATCGTAAATTTGTAATTGTACAAGAGAAAATTACAATCATATTTAAGTTTTCGAAAGGATTACAAATGTAATTATATAAAAAAAGACTTGAAAAAAAAAAGAAAAAAGAAAAAAAAAGATCACTGGAGCTGGAAAAAACGCTGCTTAGCCGGAGACCAAAGAGAAGAGAGAGAAAAAAAACGAGAGCGGATTCATCACTCAAACACTTCCTTAGAAATCATCGATTATTTCCCCAATTCAATTGCTAAAAATGATTGTTCTTCTTCATCAATTTCTGGATTTTAGCTAATTTTTTTCGGAATTTATCATTGAATTTTCGATTTTTGGTGGTGTGGTGGTGGATTTCGGGGAGGGTTTTAGGAATAATTTAAAACCCTAGATTCCCGAAGAAATTTCAATTTGAAGATGGAAAATGGTGGATTGGCTGATAAATTTGGCGGATTGAATATTGATAACGCTAAAGAAAGCAGTCTTTTTCAAGTTATGAAAGCTGTTGAAGCTGCTGAAACTACAATTCGTCATCAGGTTCATATTCTTCTTTCTCTTCTTGTTGTTGTTGTTAGATTTTGAAACATGTCAATTGATTTTGTTCCCTTAAACTGTTTTAGAAGTTGCTCAATTTGTTATGTATTAATTGAAGATTTGTGGGTGGTGGGAAATGATTGATAGAAGGGTGAATTTAATGGAATCGTAATCGGAGAACTCGATTTTGGTGTTATTATTGATGGATGTTGTATGTTGAAGTGTAATTTAAGGGCAATCAAACAATTTAAGGAAGCTTGTTAGTTTGATGTTTTTGTTGAGATTATTATGATCACTAATGATTGCTGTGTTTTAAGTGTTGAGGTTGCATTTGGTATGTTTAGTGGAAACAAAAATGGAATGGAATCAAATGAGATAGGAAAAAGGTAATGATAATCATTTCTTTTATGGATTGTTTGGTATTTCAATGGAATGGAATCAAATGAGAAAGTGAGGAGAAAATTTGAGAAGGGTAAAGTGAATTGTAACCGTTGGGTTGCGAAGGGTAAAAAGGTGGCGGAATCAATTGTGCTCATATAAAGGAAACTATTACCTTACCCCTAAAACAAACAATCTATGATGGGAGTACTTTAGTGATTCTGAATTCAGCCCTTAAAATCTTCATACCAAACATACATTGAGCAACGGTGTAATGGAATCAGAGATTCTGCTTGTTTTGGTAGTTTTGGAATCTCTTATTCGTATGAATGAATTGTGAAAAGAAAACAGAAGATGGCTAGTAGAACTGAGGCCTAGACCAGAAGTTTTATCTATCGTGGGTCTGTAACTCGTGATCATATGAGAAATTTTACTTTAAAATCTTCTTATCATGTAGTGGTTGGTCAAATTCTTTCCATTTTGGCCTTTTAGTTTTGTCTATCGTGGGTCTGTAACTCATGGGCATATGAGAACTTATAGTTTAATATTTCTTACCATTTTGGCCTAGACCAGAAGTTTTGTCTATCGTGGGTCGAAGGACCTTACATATAAGTTGTGGGAATAACAAAGTATTTAAAAATTAGTGGGTCCTTGCCAAAAAGGGGGGGAAACTAAATTGGTACAAACATAAAAGGAAAGTAGGCAAACTAAACTAGGATAGAGAAAGTAGTAATTTACTAATGTAAATGTAGATGATCTTACTGATGAGTCAACCCCGATCCAAATCTAAGCTAATATTTGTTTGAGAATTATCCCTATAATGCTTCCTAATCATTAATTGGGAGTGTATGTGATTCAATGTCCTTAGTCATTATATAAGGAAATGAATTTATGAAGTACAAATGCTATGACAAAACCCTTAAGGAAGAGAGGCAGAAAGTACGAAGTGCAATAATCAACCAAACTAGTAGAACACTAGTAGAAGAGCCTTAATTTACAATAAATATGTTTGATCTTCAGAATATTACAAAATTTCTTTTTTTTTTATCTGCTTCTTACTCCTTATCTTCTTGAAATACTTTCAGTTTTCATATTTCTGCAAATTATTCCAAGTCTTTAATTTTTTTTTTCTTAATTTATATATCTTGGAAAACTCTGTAAACCCAAAAAGCCTCTCTGGTGTTATAAAATCTTTCTTTTCCTTGGATATCTGGTTCAAAGACAATGTTTCGAAGTAATAAAGGCCAGTTATTAGCAGATGCAATCGGACTGCTCCCGGCCCTCGGTGAAATGGGGTCTCATATTTTATCTTACTTATTTTGATGTATTTGAAGTGCCTGAAATTTAGAATCATACCTTGGGCGCGTTGTAGTGGTAGTGTGTTGGCTGTAGTGAACATCAGTGGTTTCCAAATGTTCATGATTCTTCTCCTAAAATGCCTATTGATCCTATGTCTAGAAAATTTCAAAGTACACTGTAATCTTTCTGGAAAACAATTTTTTTCTGGAAAACAATTTTTATCCTAGTTTTCTACTTTTTGGGCTTCCTTAGAGGTATAGAAGGAGTACATTATGTTTTCATTTTGCTTTTCTCCTATTAATTTGACTTAATAGATAAATTAATAAAACAATTGCTAATAGAAGTTAATACAGCCTTTTAATATTATTTTTGTATTTGTTCTATATGTGCATATGAATACTCCTCATTTGTGATAAATAGAAGATTCAGATGATCTCCTGTATCAACTAATAATAAATGAGTAAGTTATCGTGTCATCCATTTCTAAATGAGTTGGATAGATCTCCTTCCTATCAATCCTCACAAAAAAAAAAAAAAAAAAAAAAAAAAAAGCATTGATTAAAAATGGGCCTGTCTTAATAACTTGCCTTTGATAACGAATCGTTATGGATGGAATTCACACACGTGATTAAGATTATGTATCAGTTATTGAGGGCCCTATATTATCATTTCCGTAGCGCCTCCATACTTATTGAGACAACCCTAAAAGTAGTGGATGAGTGTTTCCTTGTTCGGTCACTTCAGTGTAAGAATCTGTACCAAGATTTCTCATTAGTCATGGATTGGCTTCAAGGGAAAGTAAATTTCTTGAGGGAGAACTTATTAATTATCCCTGTAAGAGCATTGCCACTAGTGGGCATTTTTTTGGTTGCCCAATCTCTCTCTAACCACTTTCTCACTCCTCCTCCCCATGGGCATTTTCTTGGTCATTTTTACTCTACACCAATGGTCATAAATTATAATCCCCACCATTCTCTCTCCTATTTTTAACCCTATACCCCACCAATATTTATCTCTCCTACACATCATTAAATTTGTAATTTAGTATTTCTTAATTTTATTGTTAACAAAATGTATGTATTGATTAAATTATTTATGAATAGTACAATATTAATTATTTTTAATATTAATTTTTGCAAAATGTATTTTTTAATAAAATAATAATATTTATTCTTAACTAAATTTTTTTATTGGTTAAATTATTTATGAGTACAATATTAATTATTTGTGTCATTATTTTATGTGAAATTTCATTTTTCATTAGTACAACATTAACGATTACAACATTGGAACATAATGATCGTACACCAATCATACAAACCAAATAAATTAACGATTACAAAACTATTTATTCATTACGACCGTATTTTTGCCAAATATGCTCAACTAAATCATCTTTCAAAGAAAAATGGGTTTGGCTATCACGCAGGGTAATTCTTCTTTGAATATACGCGTCAAAATCAACGTTTGGTGGTCGGCCAACGTCAAATTCGAAAGGCTCGTTGTTATTCACTGTGGCACTTGTACTCGGACCGGACCTTGCTCTATGAAGCTGAGGGCGATCTTCTTCGTAATACCTTCTCAAAACTTCGGCACGAGTGTAATTGTGTCGTTCATCCTCGACAATCATGTTGTGCATAATGATACAAGCTTTCATTATGTCGCTCAAAATGTCTTCGTCGAAAGCAAGTGAAGGTTGTCGTAATATGGCAAACCTAGCCTGTAGAACTCCAAACGCACGTTCAACGTCTTTCCGAGCTGCAGCTTGTTTATCTGCAAATAACTTGTCCTTTTGGAGTTGAGGATATGTGATACCTTGTATAAATGTTGCCCAGTTCGGATATATACCATCTGTTAAGTAGTATCCCATGTTGTACTCATGGCCGTTTACCATAAAACTAATTGGTGGTGCCCGACCTTTCAAAACATCGTCAAACACCGGAGAGCGGTATAGGACGTTCAGATCATTACAAGAGCCGGGTATTCCAAAAAATGCATGCCAAATCCATAAATCTTGATCCGCAACAGCTTCGAGGATAAGGGTTGCATTCTTGCTACGACCTGCGTATTGTGCTTTCCAAGCCATAGGACAGTTCTTCCACTCCCAGTGCATGCAGTCGATGCTACCGATCATGCCCGGGAATCCACGCATTTCATTTTGGTGAAGGATTCTCCTTAAATCTTCATCTGTTGGACTTCTTAAGTACTCGGCCTCGAAATGCTTGATCACCCCTTGAGTAAAATGTTGCATTGATTTTCTAGATGTTGTTTGACCCATGCGTATGTATTCATCTACGGCATCCGGAGCAACACCGTACGCTAACATTCTTATTGCAGCGGTGCATTTCTGCAGAGGTGATAAGCCAAGCCTACCAGCTGCATTCCTACGCTGCTGGAAGAACGGATCGCCCTCAACCACTTTATTCATAATCCGACAGAATAAAGGTTTGTGCATTCGAAATCGACGACGAAACTGATTTTCGGAATACACAGGATTTATTGCAAAGTAATCATTGTACAATTGCAAATGCCCTTTCTCCCTTTCTCTATCTCCCCTATGTTGCGGGACTGTTTCATCTTCATTTACGATCTCGGTCTCGGATGGAGGTGGTTGAGGAAGCATTATGTTAGGTAAGTGATTTGTGACAAATTCGTCAACTAGATTATCAAATTCCGCATATTGATCTGAATCAGAAGAATTTGAGCTTGAGGTTGAGCTTATGGAAAACATTTTTTGTGTTTGGTTTTTGAATGTTTTGATGTTGTGGAAGAATGGATTTCACACCTTTAAATAGGAAATGTTATCGGTGCATGTCCTTCAACTAAGTGTGAACTGACTACTCAATGTATAGTAAAAACAAAATACATGACTACTCAATGGTTGTATAAAGCAAAAACTGCAATTGGACTTGACTACTCAATGGTTGTATAAAACAAAAAATGCAATTGGACGTGACTACTCAATGGTTGTATAAAACAAACACTGCAATTGGACTTGACTACTCAATGGTTGTATAAAACAAACACTGCAATTGGACTTGACTACTCAATGGTTGTATAAAACAAAAACAACAATTGGACTTGACTCATAAATGAACAAAATATATGAAAATGTAATATAATTTGATAAATTTTTGGAACATAATTAATAATATAAATTAATTCATTGCAACATAAAATAAAGGGAATACTTGAAATCATAATGCATAATAAACTACTCTACTTTCCACCATACACTTGTTGAATTAGTTCCTCCTTCCACGCTTCTTCAGTTGGTGTAAGTGGCGTCGTTTTGGACATAATTGCTTGCAACATATCAAATTTCATCTTCTTCTCTTGTAATTCGACCTGTTTGTTTTTCCTCTTTTCCTTTTCCCTTTCAAGCTCCAACCTTTGCTGCCGTAAATTTGCCTCAAAGCTTCTTACTTCAGTACAAGCCTGTATCTGTTCACCAATACTTAAAATTGCACTATCATGAGCAATAGCTTTTCCCTTACGCTTAGCCTTTGCTTTTTTTACCCCGTCGGGTCTGGGAATACCTCCTGATGAAAACCCACCAACGGGAATATCTCCTTCAGCTTCACTGTCAGTTCTCGATCTCTTTCCACTTCCACTGCTATCCTCGGTGTCCCCTTCCGGACGCAGTTGACAATCCTGTCGTTCCTTTAGTGACAATGCCCATCTGAGTTTCGGCCTCCACTTTGGGTCATTCTTTATCATTTCCCAAGCGTGGGGAAAAACAAAATTGTGTGGTGGTTTGGCTGATATATGGAACAACTTCGAGGCCTTTTGAATTCGATCAACTTCGTTGAATCCACTTCCAATTAGCGGACCCGCTTCATCATAACAACTTGTCCATAACAGTACATCTGCCGCCATCCTTCTCCAACGGTTCTCCAAACTCTTCGCATTTCTGGGTGGTAGTATTTCTGGCTTCTTAGCTTGAACCATGTCGTACGCCGCAGATATTTGTCGCCAAAGTTCAGCAGCTTTCATGCCCGTACCCACTATCGCATTTCCACTATATTTTAAATATAGCCCAATAAGAGCTTCATCTTCTGCAACTGACCAAATACGACTAGCTTTAGCGAGTTGTTGGTTGGAACCCACCCGCATTCTTTGAGTCGACGGAGGGTATTGAGGTGTCTCAGGCACATTTTCTTCTTGGCTATCATCGTACTGAGAGTTACTTCCTTGGTAGACAGGAGGTGATTGCTCGTAATCAGTGTTTTCAGTTGGAATTTGTGGAGTTATTTCAAGTTGTGGAGGTATTTGTTGTTGTGGAGGATTTTGCAGAGAGGTGTTGCTCAATCTTTGTAGGAAAAGTTGGAATTGAGGTTGATTCATGAAATTCTCATCAAAATCATTACAATTTTGAGAAAGTATTGAGTAAAAGGGGTTATTGGGATCCATTTTTTTTTTTTTTTGGATTAATTTCAAAAACTAACACAATAATAACAATAATAATAATAACTATTATAAAAATAATAATAATAATAATAATAATAATAATAATAATAGTAATAACAACAATAATTACGAACAACAGTAATAATATTAATAAGCTAAAATAAGAACAATAATAATTATACTTCCAATAATAATAATAATAATAATATTTATTGTAATAATAATAATAATATTTATTTTAATAATAATAATAATAATAATAATAATAATAATAATAATAATAATACTAATATTAAAAGGATGACTAATTATGAGGGAGAAATTGAGAGAAAATGTAAATACAACAAATTTATGTGAATTTTGAAAATATGAAAATATAGGCAAAATGGGTCTCTATTTGTAGAGAATTTTTTTTTCTAGCCGTTGGTATATTTTTTTTTTTTTTTTTAATTTTATAACCACAAAATAACCGTTACAAATTTATTACCGTTGCAATTAGGAGAAATTACGTGATTGGTCCAAATACCCTGACAGGACGCGTGGCAGCGCCTGATTGGGCGTGCTGACGCGCCTGTCAGGGCTGCCAGTATAATTTTTTTTTGCTTTTCGAACCCTCAAAACGCAGCGTTTTGAGGTGAAGCAAAGCGTAAGCTTCCTCAAAACGCTGCGTTTTGAGGTGTGCTTAGCAAAAAAAAATTATACTTGCAGCTTGCACGTGGGGCCCACTTCTTCTTGGTCAGTTTTTTAATTTTGCCCAAACTTTGATCAAAAACTGATTTGCCCATGGGCATTTCTCATTTTGACCATTGGTGGGGAGTTATTTTTTTTTATTAAAACCCAAAAAACACCCATGGGCATTTTTCTCCCCATTGGTGAGAGTGCTCTAAGAAGATGCTGTTCTTGGGCATTAACTGAAAATTTACTATGATGCTTCGTGTGGGGATTTAGTTGCAACTTTCAAAATCAGATTTAAGCCTCCTTATCTCTGAGAATGAATCCAAACCTTCTGTCTTGTTCAAAGCTGTTTATGTTAAAATTGACAAATTAGTCCAAGTTCGATTATGTGTAGATAAACATTAGAAGCATGTTTAAGGTTTTCTGGCCATCCTTTCCCGTCTTTTGTAACTTATATCAGTTATATGTTCCAGAAGCTATTTCTCAGACACATTTTATGGAAGGCTTGAACTTATGAATTAAAATTTCTAATCCACCTTTAATGGGGATGTTAACATTTCTGTTATTGGCCATTAGCAAGATGAAGAACTTCAGCACTTCCAGAAACAGTGCTGATATTTATCTCCCTGAATTGCTTGATGCCTGTGAATTTTTTTTATGCCTGTTTTCAGGAGTTATGGATGTTTACATGAATTTTCTAGCAGGTTGAAGAGAACAATAGGTTAAGGGAAGAGCTTCTGAAGAAAGATCGGGAACTTGAAAATCTTGTAAGTGTTTCCAGCTACATAATTATGTTTGTGTGGTTAATTGTGAATATGCTCTGCTTCTTTGTTTTTGTAGATTGCCCGATTTATAACCTTTTTAAGTAGGATTCGAATATGCCTGTGAAGCATGCATAGTGATCTGTCATGTTTCTGAAACGGTCTGACTTGATTGCATTCCTTCCTTCCCCCATGTAATCATTGGCAGAAACTTGATAAGCCAACAGCTCAGGGGTCTTATTCAGTTGATCCATCTGGTGAACACATGCAGGGAATAATAAATAGGGTCCATCAAGTACCTCAAATGTTTGATACATCAGGTATTGTCTCTCCTTCCAGAATTTAAGCAAAAATCAGAGTATGAAGAGTAATGTAACTTAGTCACACTTCCAGGTGGCCAGACTGCAGAGAACGCCAACAACCTCCAGCCTGCATCACCTACACTACACTCTCCGGGCAGACATCTCATGTATGCTTACAGGCTGAACTTATGATTTCGGGTCATAGGTTATTTCCTTTTGTGGTTACAATTGTCAATGAGGGATACTCAAATTTCACATGCTGTAAATTTTCTTCCATTTTTTAAGGTTGCAAAAGAATGGCGAGTACGATCCTAACAATGTTCATGTAGAAAGATTGATGCCAGTTACTGAATCAAATAATCATAGCAACCTTTGGCAGCAGGTTCTTTTCTAAGAGCTTCCCTTCTTTTCTGCTATGATGCTTATGGGATTGAATTGCACTTACCCAAATTTTTTTGTCCCAAAGATCAGGGAGCGTGAAGAAGAAATCTTGCAGCTTCGTAAGCATCTAAATGACTATTCCATAAAGGTAATTAAATGTCTTTCCTCAAGACCTTGAACCTGATTCCATACTAAAATAAGTTAATTCTGTATTGGTTTATTTAATTGTCCTTTTACTGTTTCAGGAAGCACAAATTCGTAATGAAAAATATGTTCTAGAGAAGCGCATTGCTCATATGCGAATGGTTAAAACAACTTCAAACTTCAAATTGATTTTGTTTCTGATATGAATTTGTCATTGGATATAACTGAATGACATAAGCTTCATTGATTGTTTAATGTAGGCATTTGATCAACAACAACAAGATCTAATTGATGCAGCATCCAAATCTCTTTCTTATCGGCAAGATATAATTGAAGAAAATGTGCGCTTAACTTATGCTTTACAGGTAAATTGTTTGTTTGATTAAATATTTGCATTTGATATTTGTTTTCTTTGTGTAAGTTCTTGGTTCATGTCTGAACTCATCCTTTTGGGGTTAAGGCTTTGGTTTGTTAAACTGATTTTTTAATGCTTTATGTAGTGGTCGATACGACGATACACATAGTTGAGCCTGTCTCGTATATAAAGCTATGTTTGGCTCTATTTAAGACCTTAAATGTGTCTCATTGGATGCCTCTCATGTTCTGGATTTTAATATTTGTGCTTGATCCTCCCATATTAGAGTTGATTTTACATATAAAATGTTTTTATTTTTTTTTTTATTTTTTTTATTGAAGAATTCTGTCAGTCTTGGAAGGTGATATTAGTGTAGTAATTGTGACCATATTTTTTTTCTTTTCTTTTTTTTATCCAATCCTACATTCCTACTTACATGTATGAAGTTTAACACCATACGCTGAAGTATTAAAATGGAACAAAGGCAGTAGTTGTATGCAAGATATGTTTGTTTAAACCAATCCTAATTATGGTTTGACACCATTGCTTTTTCAGGATGTGCAGCAAGAGAGGACAACTTTTGTGTCATCTTTATTGCCTCTTCTTGCAGAATATTCTCTTCAGCCACAAGTATCAGATGCCCAGTCTATTGTTAGTAACGTCAAGGTACGTGTTTCCTGTAAATTCAAGTTTCTGTCTCTTTCGAAGCATTGCTGATTGTTAGATAGTGGGATCAAGTTATAAATTTTAAAGTGAAGGAAAAGCATATTTGTAAAGCTGTTCATTCAAATTTTGATATATGAAATCATGTTTGGGAGATGAGTGAGGTGTTTAATAGAGATAAAATCTTCCTAGAATTGGCTTGTGGCAGTATTGTCAGCGTTACATAATTAGGGATAAGATGAAGGAGTATCAAGTATGATGGCTTGAACATGTCTACCACTAACATTTGATTGGTCCGGTCCAGTGAAAAGAGACTGGAAATCATGGTATAAAGGACATGTGGTCTTTGGACTGTATAGTATTGGATAGGGATGAGTGGACTTGTATAGAACGATCCCTGTGATCAATTTATGAGGATGGCATCTTGGTCCACGATTGATTTATATTCAAAAAGGAATCAAAATGATTGGATGTCACCATTACTAAAATTTACTTTCCAACTGATTTGAGAAGATTCGATTTTTATTTTGACAGTTTTGTATTCAGGAGATGGGTGTTGAACCTGAAGATGGTGACTTGATGGTTTTTCTGTATGTTGATGAATTTTGTGTTTCTTTAAAGAGCATTTTCTGTTTTTGTGGCTAGCGCTAGTATGATTTTAGGGGGGGGGGGGGGGGGGTAGGGAAGAATCATTCGCATTGGTAACCTGTATCAGCAAAAGCTTGAATAATAGACCTATCAGTGTGCTGACCATCATGATTGGCATCACCTTGTCAAGGTCTTATGAAGTAAAGTGAGCTTGTATTTTCTCTTGTTGTGTGTTTCCTTTTTGTTTTCCTTTTTTTTTTAAGCCTTGAAGGAGTTTGGGGATAGCAGATCCAAGTTGGCATGTCTTACCTTTTGCTTTATACTAATGGTACCCTCCTTCACCGGTGGTTTGCAGGTGCTATTTAAACATCTGCAGGAAAAGTTAATCATCACTGAGGTAACCTATAACTGTTTTCCCTTCATCCAGAATAAGTGATTTGAGATTATGCCTTTTTTTTCTTTCCTTCCTTCTCTAAGGCAGTATATAGCATATTTTTAGTTTCAATTTTGTCAATGCAGGATTTAGTAGTTTTTGCTGATGGTGTTCTGTGTCTTTGTCTTCTTGTGCTGACAGGCAAGATTGAAAGAGTCTCAGTATCAATTAACACCATGGCGCTCTGGTGGGACTAGTCCTAACTTTCCTGCACATTCCCCTGAACATTCCAGTGGCGCAGCACCTACTTCAGTATGATCACATGTCTACAACTCACTTATTTTCATAGTTTCATGATCTTTTTTTTTTTTAATATCATGCATTTTCTGTCAGAGCAAAAATGGGCTAGAACTTGTGCCTCGTCCTTCATATTCTCCTGCAAACATGGCAAACTCTGATGGTCAGATTGCTGCAGATTGGAATTCTAGGGGCCAGCACGCCATTCAAGCTGATGCAAGCGCTCCTTTTTCACAAAATGCAGAGTTAAGCAATATGGGGAGGTATTCACCTCTTGCAAGCAGGTGAGCCTGCTCAAATGAAGATTGCCACTGAACTGTGAACAATTACAACCATCTCTTTAGTTGGTGGGTCCTGTTTTCATTTGAAATTCTGTTGGTTGATTTCAGGGCATCTCAGAAGTAAAATGTTACAGTCCTTATAGCCATTAAATAAACAATAAATAATTTTGTTTTGTGTTTGCTATTGCAAAGGCGAGGATTTTATTTTGGAGTTTTATATAAGTAGATTGTTATCATCCATAAATTTATTTTACTGCTGTTTCATATTTTCTAGATTAATAATAGAGACTTCTCATGTTTGCATGTCTAGATGCTATTGACTTATATTTGTCTTTTTTTTTTTCTTTGAATAACATAGACGTTGATGCTAATATACCATTAATTTTTATTTAAATTTTGGGGGTTTCCTCATGTCTGCAACAACTTCTACTTTTTGTGCGTGAGGAGAATTTGGATCTGCTTTTTTAGATATGTTTCTTCCTTGATGAGAGTCCAATTAGTACTTTTAATACATTATTATTGGTGTTTTCAACATTTACTTTTATTATTTTACCCTTACCATTCTTTATATGTGGAAATTTTATCCTGGGGTAGCTGTCTCTTCATCCATTAACGGTGGAACGGGACTTGGCTACTTCTTAAGGGAGAGAGTGCATTGATTAGGATCTAAGGGATGAGGCTGTGTAAGATCTGGACATCTCCATGCTTCATAAGGATCAATGTGGAGTTGTTATTGTTGTTGATATCAAAATTTTGTATGTTTAGATTATATTATATTCTTTATATATATGTCCATGTGTGCTTGAAATATCTTGTACAGTTTCTTAAGAATTTAGATTGGTGATCACATCTTTCTCTTGTATTGGCATTGTTTGGTTAATTTTTTGCCTCCTATTTGGCTTTAGGGATCTAGATACCCATGATGCACCAACGCAAGTTGCTGTCAGCCGTGATGAATATCATGCTACGCCTAGACAGGTCAAATTTAAGGATCCAGTAAGTAGTTCTGAGGTATACGGAGCTGCTGCAGAGGGGCAATATCATGAAAATGAAGATGCATTGACTTGGAATACAGGGACCTCTCCTTATTCCAACACAATTGAGGATCCTAGTTCTTCCTTTCCTTATCTTCAACCAGTTCCTGAAGAACCTTCATCTTCTTTCTCTGAGGGTAAACTTTTTGTGGTTTCTATGTTTGATTCGTGTTCAACAAGTATGATGGCTTATGGATATTGTTTGTCATTTTGGAATCTGCAGCTGCTGATGATGATCCATTACCAGCAATAGAGGATCTTCAAATATCAGGTGAACCTTATCCCGGGCGAGAGATCCAAGCGTGTGGCTTTTCTACAAACGGAACAACCAGCTGTAACTTTGAGGTCGTTCTTGAGACCTTTATTTTTTGAGATATAATTGTTAGAAATCTTCTTTGAATCTATTTGTAAAAAGTTATTTGTTTGGTATTGAGCAGTGGGTGCGCCATTTGGAAGATGGATCTGTGAAATACATAGATGGTATATCTGCCTTGTCTCTGCATTTTGTTTTGTCTTCTATTTTTCATTTGTACTCAGGAATTTGCAGATTTGGCAACTCATGAACTTTTAAATATCAGGGGCAAAACAACCGGTTTACCTTGTCACAGCTGATGATGTGGAGACATATCTGGCCATTGAAGTTCAGCCTTTGGATGACAGAAAAAGAAAGGTAACTTTTTTTTTTTTACTTTGGATGTTACAGCTGATGGTTGTGTTAACCTTTTAGATTGATACTTTATGCCTTTTATGGTTAGAATATTCACTTTCCTGCAGTACTATCGAACATTTATTTTTCATTTACTTTCTTTTTATTTAATTCTTTGTTTAAACTGCAGGGGGAGCTTGTAAAGGTTTTTGCTAATGAGCACAGAAAAATCACTTGTGGTAAGATAGTTAAAGTTGTTACTTTAATGGGATTAAATCGATTAGTCTTGTGAAGTTGTGATTGTCTCTTTGTTTTTTCTATTCTGTTGCATGCTGATATGACTCTATCTCCAATATCTTTAGTTTAGAGGTAATTTTTTTAAAAAAATAGGGGTTGTGGTTTTTGGAAGAGAGAGAGAGAGGGGGGGAGGGGGGACACCGTGCACCTGTTACTGGTGTATGCTAAAAGGATAGAATAGGACCCTTCTTCAGCCGATCTTTATGTACCACTAAGGTTTTAAATAGTATTTCGCTAAATTGGACGCTACAACTGGATCAATTCTGTTGAGCTGGACTGATATTTACTGAATCTAACCGATTTTTATTGAATGTATTTATTTGAATGTTCTGTTGCCTTTTTAAATTTGTATTGTTTATTGTGGGTAGCTGCATTACCTATTAATCTTTTTATAGCTAGCTAAAAACTTCTTTATTGATACAGATCCTGCCATGCAAAGTCACATAGAACAGAACTGGCGGAATGGTCAGGCCTCTTATAAAGTATCAGTATCGGTATGGCCGCCTTCATATTTTAACCTCACAGTATTTTATTTGGTTGTTAATTTGTTATGGATTCACTTTCATCTTCAGCAAAGTTATATACTTCGTACTAAGATTGTGGGTTATACTGGTGCAGACAGGTTACCTTGACATATGGGAGCCAGCTACTTTGACTATTAAGCGTGAGGGTTATAGTATCAAGGGAAGTGGATCCAGCAGTCTTGCTGTCAATGAGAAGTTTTTACCCGGAACCAATGTATGTGTTTTTTTTTTTAAAAAAAAATTTAAAAATTTGTTTTTAATCTAGTTTTTTTCTCTCATCATCTTTAATGCATGTGCTCCATATTTAAAATTAAATTTTTGGATAATGTTTGTAGACTTTTTTCATGAACCACTGTTGTTTTGCAAGCCATTTGCTTTTGAAGTTTTCAAATAGATTAATGCTTTAACAAGAGATAGGTGCCCATTTTTGTGTGAAGTTGTGAGACTACAAAATTGCTATCATCAAAATCTTTCTTCAGGCGTGTGATTTTTATGTGTTGTGAGAATCAATTGATGGTCCTGAAAAGATGGATTTGAGATAGAGTAAATGAGCAAAATACTTTGAATTAGTTGTTTCACTCTGAGTTGACTTGTTTGCTAACTTACAAATTTGTCCATTATTATCTTTAATTCTCTATAAGTAAAAATCATAAAAAGTTTTTATCTCAAATTGATTATTGAGACAAATCCAATTACACTCAGTCACATTTGTTTTAATAGATTGTTATTGAGTAATGCTAAAGGTCAAAGTGTAACAGCTCTAAAAAAAGGAAGTATATGGAAGAATTGTGGGGAATAGCCTTTATACATATATATATTACATTTGCATTGTTTGAGTTATAGTTTGGACGACCTTTTTTCTTTGATAAATGTTAATTTTGAGTTGGGAGTTAGGTTGGAGGAAGATTTTTTTACCCCTTGTATCTCGTCAAAGTATAATAGCCATTGATAAGTGAGATGAATGAGCGCATAAGAGCGTTATTTTTTTTTTTTTTTTTTTAATTTATGCACTTCAAGTATATGAAATTTGTGGGAGATAAGTTCAGCTTTTCCATTTCTTTAATTATTGCTTAAGAGGGATCAACTTTATCTTAGACGTCAAGAAGACGACTATATGAGTAAATGACTTTACCACACTAGGAGTACTGGAGTGTAGTGCTTGGTACTAGCCTCCTGTTGTGACTAACAATTGATACTTTTGTTTTCCATATTAAAAATAGAACAGCTATTCACATCAATTTTTTGTTAAGCAACTCAAGCAAGGCTTGCAATGTTTGTGTGAATGTGTCGTGTTTCCATGAGATGAGCGTTATTTCATCTATTAATTTTCAAATCCTTGAGGGACTTATTGAATACCTTTATCATTCAATCCCTCATACATATGTAGTATAACAAAAATGTTATGCTTTTTTTTTTAATTAATAAAATGTTAAAATAACAAAGATATGCTTGCTTACACAGAACAATATATATGTGGTGCTCCATATTATTTGTTTATGAAATTTCATAAATTTCTGTAAGATGGAAACTTTGAGCTTACTGTTGGCTTTCTTATGCGTTTGCTTATGTATTTATAAGATCAAGACCCCCAACCAAACACCCCTTCCCCTAGTTTTCCTCTTCTTCTGCATCCATATTTCCTGATGAGTGCTTTATGCAGGTAACCATTACCCATGGACACCTTCTCGAGTTTTCTATATTTAGTCCCAGTGATGTTGAGCATCTCATGCGAGCTGAGACTACCATAACAGACATTGCTAGGTATTGCCCCAGTTCCTGTCTTCTCAATACTCTTGTTTGGGTGAATAAAGAAGCATAAATGAATACTCCCATCCCCAATTTGGCTGTAAGTAAGATAAAATTCAGGAGGGGAACTTCAGTTTGTATAAAAATGTTCTGAATTCAAGCTGGAAGTGAGATACACTAAAGTGGACTTACATATATCCAAATGTTGACAGAATTATATAAATTTACAATTTTGTTGGAGTTATTTTGCTTACTTATGTGACAAAGTAACTTATTATTAAATAACCATAAGGTACCCCTCCCCCCAAACAGGCACACAGTGAACACATACATGAAAAATTGTATTGTTAACTTGTTAAATTTTAGGCTTTATTTATATATTAAGCTTTATTACTTTTGGTTTTGCAGTATGAGAGATACAATTGTCCTCACGCTGAGATTATTCATCATGAAGGTGTGCTCTCCCTTGTAATTTGGATATGACTTCTTTAAAAGTTTATTTATATTTCATCTTTGTGTATATTTTTTTGATAAATATAGTTAGTTGCTCAATTATATAAACCTGAGACACTTCATTGCTTTGTATTATCATGTTAAAGGCCTGAATAGATTAATTCTGAAGCCATATTTGGTGAGAGGTGACTAAAGTAAGCCACTGCTACGTGATTAGGGTTAGCGTTGCTTGCATGTTTCTTCTGCTTAGTGTTGTTGTTCTGCATGTTTCCTGTTCCTAGATTGCTGTCTTTTGATGATGGCTATCACCTTTCCCTACTTAGCTTTAGTAAGGCTCACTCTAAAGTACGAAGATAAATCTCATCTATATGAATAAATAATTACTAATTTATAGTAAATTCAAAGCTCAGCAAAACTGGTTTCAGACAGTTCAGCTTCTTGAATTTTGCAGTCAAATTTGACCACAGAAGATGGATATTCAATTGATTATCCAACAAAAACAGCGTCTCTGCACTGGCAAGCGTAAGGCTGAAAAATTTTGACCCTCGGACCATGCCATAGGTGGACCATTGTTCATTGGACGGGTGATTAGATTTGAAATTTTCAACTTACGACAATTGTGAATCTTCTTTGTGCATCATCGATATATTTCTGCTTGCACTCTTTGAAGCTTAACTACTAAAGAATATGTATATTTTATTTTTTATTGAGGCCCTCTGTGCAATTGAAAGTGTTGACTATGTTTGAGCTTCTTCAACAGGCTATGCAAAAAGGGAAAGGAAAGAGGAGGAGGATGTTCTTTAGCAAGTGAATGATTTTTTGTATGGGAGGCTCTCTCTCCCTTTTTTTAGGGTGTAAAACAAAGGAAATGGGGTTTAAAAAAGAGTACTGTATTTACTTCAGGGTAGCAGGCTTTTCTGTATCGCAGTGAGACTGTAGTGAACATGTAAAGGTTGAGTAATGTAAGTTATAGGCTATTCAGAAATGTAATCAATCCATTCTTAACAATTTGGTGAATATTTGTGTTATTGGAGGTCCTTGAGCGACGACTAAAATCTAGCTTTCGTTCATAGCGCAAATTCTATAGTAGAAAGCTCAGTATGTAAACACCCAACTAAATCATAATCCCCACTCCGATCTAAGTAGTTGAAATTCGCTTTAGTTATCACAGGAGATATATAATGAATCTGGGTTATTCTCCATCTCCACCTCGTTGTTGCAACTTTTACATGATTATACCGTCACCCCCAACCAATTTTCCTAACCAAGAGCCACTACAATGACTACCCAAAACTGCATTAGCACCTCCTTCCACCGCCCAAAAAAGCTCCTACCCCCCCCCCCCCCCCCGCCCCGCCCCGCCCCACCCCACCCCACCCTTTCTCTCACTGTTGGAAAGTATGCAAAATGCCCCATTTGTCTGCTGAATTAGGGGTGGTATCAAAGCTTGAAATCGAATTCATTTTTAAAAAAAATTATTTTCTGTATTATTGAAACTAATACTACTAAGAATGATAATTTGATTACTATACCCATGTATCATGGTCCTTATAAAAGTATTGTAATTCTGGTCTTAGTGCTACCTTACTTTGATCAACATTAATTCGCTAGTAATGTTTATTAGCAAGTCATTATATATGTGTTGTCAGTAATCTCAATTATGCAATGCTAGTAACTCATTGGTGTGTGCTATTCTCGATCACCATCAAGGCATAATAGCATTCTCTTCCGCCGCTCTCTGCTTCGAACGACGAGTTGTGCCGTCCTACTTGCATCATAACCCCCCTACACCCTTGTATCTACTCCTTGCATCAAGAAAAACATATCATACTTATCGTCATTTACACTTACCGCCTTACCGGATTGTCACGTAATTTAGACGTCATCCTAGTTCGAACCATCATCATGACATGAACTACAGTGAAGGTAGGAGGATATAGGGAGGGAAGCGAAGGGGGTGTTGCGGTGGCGGGGATGGTGGTTGCTTTGCTCGGGAAGTTGGAGGATGTTGTTGATTGAGGGTGTTGCATGAGTTATTTTAGCAACTCTTCTAGTAGTGGATATGTAGATGAGATAAGGAGAACATGATATGTTTAAGTTGTTTACAAGAAGAAGAACTCGTATCACGACTTTCAAACAATGAACATGAATTTTCAATAAATGAACTTCAATTTTGTCACGACCTTTTGTCATTCGCCAATAATTCATTTGTAGCAAAGTTTTCACGTGATATGAACACATACTTTTTTTTTTTTTTTTTTTTTTTTTTTTTTTGAGGAAATGAACACATATATTTTTATAAGGCTTTATTTCTTTTTTTTTTTTTTTTTTTCTGAACAAAATAGAATAAAATAGTCACTTGATAATGTTATACGAAGTAAAAAAAAAACAAAGAGAAGTTGCGTTGTCATAATTCATACACAACATTCAATTAAAAACATAAGACTTAGGGCCTGTTCCGATTGACTGAACTCAGTTGAGCTGAACTGAACTGAGCTGAACTGAACTTAACTTAACTTAACTTATTAATTAGTGATTTCTAACTACGGATTAGTGATCTTTGATTATTTATTGATTATTTATTACTATACATATGTGTATATACAAATGTACATATTATTATTAATATTATTATTATTATTATTATTAATTTTGATTATTATTATTATTATTATTTATTGATTATTATTAGTATTGTTATTATTATTATTATTATTATTATTATTATTATTATTATTATTATTATTATTATTATTATTATTATTATTATTATTATTGTTGTTGTTGTTGTTGTTGTTGTTATTATTATTTATTGATGATTATTATTATTATTTATTGATTATTATTATTAGTATTATTATTTCAATTATTATTATTATTATTATTATTATTATTATTATTATTATTATTATTATTATTATTTATTGAAGATTATTATTATTATTTATTACTTATTGATTATTATTATTATTATTATTATTATTATTATTATTATTATTATTATTATTGATTATTATTATTATTGTTATTGTTAATATTATTATTATTATTGTTGTTGTTGTTGTTGTTGTTGTTGTTGTCGTCGTCGTCGTCGTTGTAATAATTTGGCTTTATATCATTAGCAATATCATTAGACGTAAATTAAGAGCTGAACTGAACTGAACTGAACTGAACTGAACTGAGCTGAACTGAACTGAACTGAACTGAATTTCAACGGAAGAGAACAAGCCCTTACACTCCTTCCATTTCTTTTTAATTTGCACACTTCTTGTTAAAAGGAAATTAATTTTTTATAAAGAGTATTAGTTGCGAGAAGAAAAGTGATACTTCCTCCATTTCTATTTAGTTGACGCATTTGATTTGGGCACATCTTTAAGGAGAGGAGAGAGAGAATGAAAAAGCAAGTGGGGTAACTTGTAAATGCAAGGTAAAAAATTTACACTAAAAGGAAATGTGTCAACTAAAAAAAACTTCCTAAAAAGGAATGTATACGTGTCAACTAAAAATGAACGGAGGTAGTATGTTGTATTTATAAAATAGGAAGTATATGAGCGTGTAAAATAAAAAGAAACATTATTCAAAAAGTGAGTAAATAAAAAAAATACTTCTTTGTTCCTTTAATATTGCAACAAGGAATGTAGACACGGTTTTTAAGACGACGGGAGAGATAGAAAGAGCTAAAAGCATATACCCATGTGACGAGAAGAGAGATAGAAAGAAAGCAAATGCAAATAGGTGGGGTTATGGATTGTTTCTAGCTAACACCAAGGGAGGTGCAGTGGGCATGACACGAGCCATAGTCTGACATAATCCATAATCATCTTTACACTCCCCTTTATCTAGCACGCTAGATCAAACATAGGCTAAGCCCTAATTAAAATTTAGAATTTGTTACATACATACCATCTTATAAATACCTAATTAAGTAACCACTTTGCCATATAAACTTATTAACCCGATGGTTGGGTACGTAAATATCGATAATAATAATGTTGATATATTAGAGAACCATCTCTATTAAAAGCTTATTTACTCGCCAACTTGTTGACTAAGGGCTTGTTCCCTAACGTTGAAATTTAGTTCAGTTCAGTTCAGTTCAGTTCAGCTTAGTTCAGTTCAGTTCAGTTCAGCTCCTAATTTCCTTCTCTTATAAAATATTCATATCAGTCCAGTTCAGTTCAGTTCAGCTCAGTTCAGTTCAGTTGAGTTCAGTCAATGAGAACATGCCCTAAATACCTAAGCAACTACTTCCCATAAGCTTATTAATTACTTCGTATATGTTAATGCATTTTCGATTTGTTAGTAAATCAACTTATTAAAGCCCAAAATTAATTTGTATACTCTATCATCTCTTATCCGCTAGTATAAGTCGAGTGTTGAGATACAAATAAAAATGTATAAAGAAGATGAAAAATACAGCATGACATGCATGATATAGATAGAGAAAAAGTCAGGCCTTGTGGATCGTTCTCTTAATAGCTAGCGCGTTCGAGGGTATACAATACACGTTATTATTTATATGTATACATGCATATATAACATATATGCGTAAATAATATTGATCCCACGGTAATTTACGTGAGACCACTTTAATATTTCATTCCAAAGTTATATGTAGCATTTAATTCGACTATATCAGGAAGCTTTGTTACACCCTAAATTGTATGTACCTACCTAGATATGGAAATTTTATCTATTATTTAATATGATACGAGGATTATATTTCTCTTGCATCAACTACTGTTTTTATTTTGATGAATTAGATTTTCTAGGTTGTCAGTGAAGAAACAGGCCTTCAATACATCAAAACTGATAATTTGCTTTAGGATTGGAATTACGAATACTAATCACATATACGAAGTACTCTACATTCGTGTTGTTTTAGGATTGATGATCTCCGGAAAAAGTTACTTCCTCCGTTTTTATTTTATTGCACCATTAGGAATTTTACACTATTTTGTGATTTATCCATTAGGAATGATATAATCATTAGGGATCTAGTTAGATTAAATTCGTCTCGAAATCTTCTTTTCAAAAATCAAATTTTTATAATTTTAACAAAAGTATAATAGAAGATATTAACAGGTAAAGCAATGCACTGACAAGCGTGAAATACCTCATGGGGCAATAAAAAAATAACGGAGAAAGTATTACATTATTTGAGTATACGTAGTATATATAATGACTAACTAGTTACCGGTTGAATTCTATATGTTAAAAGAATTTTTACATCAAGCGTCGTTTGACAATAATATTCGACACTTGTATTATTTTCATTTTTATATTTCCATTTTCCATACCTATAGTTCAATTAAAGTCAAAATTGAAAAAAAAAAACCAAATTTGTGACCAGGATTATTTTTCAATTATAATTGGATTGTAGTTGATCATGTAGTATTAATAGTCGATCATTACTGAAAGTGTGGCTAAGCTAAGCTAGCTCTTCTTTTAAAAGAGGCTTTAACTCGAAACTAATTAACTTGAGAGCAAGAGAGAATA